>NC_069504.1:584791540-585091540 GCF_027579735.1 Bombina bombina
GGGCCCATTTAACAAGCTCTGTAGGGAGCTTGTCGGCCCGTGTTTCTGGCGAGTCTTCAGACTCGCCAGAAACAGCAGTTATGAAGCAGCGGTCTAAAGACTGCTGCTCCATAACCCTGTCCACCTGCTCTGAGCAGGCGGATAGGAATCGCCAGATTGACACCCCCTGCTGGCATCTACAGGGGGCGGCGTTGCACCAGCAAATGCCGAATATGGAGAGCGTATTGCTCTCCTCATGCAGCGAGGTCTTGCGGACCTGATCCGCAGTGTCGGATCAGGTCCGCAAGACCTTTCTTAAATAGGGGCCAATGTTTTATAATTCTGTAACGCATTATGGCCTTGATTTGGAGTTTGACGTTAGCCGTGAAAACCAGCGTTAGAGGCTCCTAACGCTGGTTTTAGGCTACCTCCGGTATTTGGAGTCACTCAAAATAGGGTCTAACGCTCACTTTTCAGCCGCGACTTTTCCATACCGCAGATCCCCTTACGTAAATTGCGTATCCTATCTTTTCAATGGGATCTTTCTAACTCCGGTATTTAGAGTCTTGGCTGAAGTGAGCGCTAGACATCTAACGACAAAACTCCAGCCGCAGGAAAAAAGTCAGTAGTTAAGAGCTTTCTGGGCTAACGCCGGTTTATAAAGCTCTTAACTACTGTGCTGTAAAGTACACTAACACCCATAAACTACCTATGTACCCCTAAACCGAGGTCCCCCCACATCGCCGCCACTCAATTAAATTTTTTTAACCCCTAATCTGCTGACCGCCACCTACGTTATACTTATGCACCCCTAATCTGCTGCCCCTAACACCGCCGACCCCTGTATTATATTTATTAACCCCTAACCTGCCCCCCACAACGTCGCCTCCACCTACCTACACTTATTAACCCCTAATCTGCCGACCGCAAAGCGCCGCCACCTACGTTATCCTTATGTACCCCTAATCTGCTGCCCCTAACACCGCTGACCCCTATATTATATTTATTAACCCCTAATCTGCCCCCCTCAACGTCGCCTCCACCTGCCAACACTTATTAACCCCTAATCTGCCGACCGGAGCTCACCGCTATTCTAATAAATGTATTAACCCCTAAAGCTAAGTCTAACCCTAACACTAACACCCCCCTAAATGAAATATAATTTTAATCTAACGAAATTAATTAACTCTTATTATATAAATTATTCCTATTTAAAGATAAATACTTACCTGTAAAATAAATTCTAATATAGCTACAATATAAATTATAATTACATTGTAGCTATTTTAGGATTAATATTTATTTGACAGGCAACTTTGTAATTATTTTAACCAGGTACAATAGCTATTAAATAGTTAAGAACTATTTAATAGCTACCTAGTTAAAATAATTACAAAATTACCTGTAAAATAAATCCTAACCTAAGTTACAATTAAACCTAACACTATACTATCATTAAATTAATTAAATAAAATACCTACAATTACCTACAATTAAACCTAACACTACACTATCAATAAATAAATTAAATACAATTCCTACAAATAACTACAGAACAGCCAATAGAATGCGAGCTCAATCTGATTGGCTGATTGGATCAGCCAATCGGATTGAACTTGATTCTGATTGGCTGATTCCATCAGCCAATCAGAATATTCCTACCTTAATTCCGATTGGCTGATAGAATCCTATCAGCCAATCAGAATTCGAGGGACGCCATCTTGGATGACGTCCCTTAAAGGAACCGTCATTTGGCTAGTAGGCGTCGGGAGAAGAGGATGTTCCGCGTCGGATGGAAGATGATGGCTCCCGAAGAAAGAAGATTGAAGATGCCGTTGATAGAAGACTTCATCCGGATCATGGACCTCTTCAGCTCCGGCTTGGATGAAGACTTCATCCGGATCATGGACCTCTTCAGCTCCCGCTTGGATGAAGACTTCAGCCGGATCATGGACCTCTTCAGCCCCCCGCTTGGGCTTGGATCAGGACATCGGAGGAGCTCTTCAGGATGGATCGGTGAACCTGGTATGGTGAAGATAAGGTAGGAAGATCTTCAGGGGCTTAGTGTTAGGTTTATTTAAGGGGGGTTTGGGTTAGATTAGGGGTATGTGGGTGGTGGGTTGTAATGTTGGGGGGGGTATTGTATGTTTTTTTTTTTACAGGCAAAAGAGCTGAACTTCTTGGGGCATGCCCCGCAAAGGGCCCTGTTCAGGGCTGGTAAGGTAAAAGAGCTTTGAACTTTATTAATTTAGAATAGGGTAGGGCATTTTTTATTTTGGGGGTCTTTGTTATTTTATTAGGGGGCTTAGAGTAGGTGTTGTAATATTTTTCTTATGTTTGTAAATATTTTTTTATTTTTTGTAACTTAGTTCTTTTTTATTTTTTGTACTTTAGTTAGTTTATTTCATTGTAGTTATTTGTAGGAATTGTATTTAATTTATTTATTGATAGTGTAGTGTTAGGTTTAATTGTAGGTAATTGTAGGTATTTTATTTAATTAATTTAATGATAGTATAGTGTTAGGTTTAATTGTAACTTAGGTTAGGATTTATTTTACAGGTAATTTTGTAATTATTTTAACTAGGTAGCTATTAAATAGTTCTTAACTATTTAATAGCTATTGTACCTGGTTAAAATAATTACAAAGTTGCCTGTCAAATAAATATTAATCCTAAAATAGCTACAATGTAATTATAATTTATATTGTAGCTATATTAGGATTTATTTTACAGGTAAGTATTTAGCTTTAAATAGGAATAATTTATTTAATAAGAGATAATTAATTTCGTTAGATGTAAATTATATTTAACTTAGGGGGGTGTTAGTGTTAGACTTAGCTTTAGGGGTTAATACATTTATTAGAATAGCGGTGAGCTCCAGTCAGCAGATTAGGGGTTAATAATTGAAGTTAGGTGTCGGTGATGTTAGGGAGGGCAGATTAGGGGTTAATACTATTTATTATAGGGTTAGTGAGGCGGATTAGGGGTTAATAACTTTATTATAGTAGCGCTCAGGTCCGGTCGGCAGATTAGGGGTTAATAAGTGTAGGCAGGTGGAGGCGACGTTGTGGGGGGCAGATTAGGGGTTAATAAATATAATATAGGGGTCGGTGATGTTAGGGCAGCAGATTAGGGGTACATAGGGATAATGTAAGTAGCGGCGGTTTACGGAGCGGCAGATTAGGGGTTAATAATAATATGCAGGGGTCAGCGATATCGGGGGCGGCAGATTAGGGGTTAATAAGTGTAAGGTTAGGGGTGTTTAGACTCGGGGTACATGTTACGGTGTTAGGTGCAGACGTAGGAAGTGTTTCCGCATAGCAAACAATGGGGCTGCGTTAGGAGCTGAACGCTGCTTTTTTGTTTTTTTTCAGCTCAAACAGCCCCATTGTTTTCTATGGGAGAATCGTGCACGAGCACGTTTTTGAGGCTGGCCGCTTGCGTAAGCAACTCTGGTATCGAGAGTTGAAGCTGCGTTAAAAATGCTCTACCCTCCTTTTTTGGAGCCTAACGCAGCCTTTATGTGGACTCTCAATACCAGAGTTATTTTTATGGTGCGGCCAGAAAAAAGCCGGCGTTAGCTACGCGGGTTTTTACCGACAAAACTCCAAATCTAGGCCATAGTGTTTTGTTTCAGCTTTTGATGACATGAAATGTTTAGCTCTGTAACATTGTATAAACTATTTTAATCCCTATGGGTTACTATAATAGACGTGTGATTAGTATAATTGCCGAAGAGTAAGTATATTAAGCTGTTTTAAATTTGACTAAGAGTTGTAAATATTAAAGTCAATAATTTTTAATCACTATGTTTTAGGTTTATATGGGGATAATTGGGGATTCACTGATTGTTAAATTGTTGCATTTTCAAGATGTATTTTGGTTACATGTGAAGGTGTTTACAATATGTTAGATTGATTTGTATAATTATCTATTTTATAGGTTGTCTTGAAGAAGGCTCAACATGTGATCCGAAATGTCGACTTATATATGAAATAAAATATTTATTTTTGATAAAACCTGTGAGTGCCCTCCTTCACACATGAAAATCTATTCTATATCAAGAGGAGACACCCAGGTGCTGAATGCTTAAACATTAGAGTGAGTGCATACTGGTGATGGGATACGTATAAATATATATATATATATATATATATATATATATATATATATATATATATATATATATATATATATATATATATATATATATATATATATATATATATATATATAGATAGAGATAGATAGATAGATAGATAATTTTATATAGGTATAGATATATACAGATATATATATATATAGGAATATCTATTTTAAAATACATTAAAACATATTCTGCTATGTGCAGAACATTGGAATGTGAAAATTTACAGTACATAGTATAACACTTTATTAAATATGAATATTGCATTAATATGATTTTTCATGTTTTCATCTACTTGACTGCAAAGTGCTCTAATGCACACACACACACACATATATATATATATATATATTACAGTATATATATATATTTTACAGTATATATACAGTAAATATATATATATATATATACACATATATACATATGTATAAGTATATATATATATTTATATATATATATGTATAAATTTCTGTAAATACAAATATACACATATAAATACATATGTACACACACACATATATACAGGTGACCCTCGGTTTACGCCAGTTCAATTTGCGCCGTTTCAGAATAACAACCTTTTTTTTCAGTCATGCGACTGCTATTGAAAAGCTTTGGAAAGCAAAGTGCACTAATTAAAATAGCCAGTAGGTTGTTTTGCAGCAAAGTTATGTAACTTAACAGCCTGAAATTGATCTGTGTACAGACATTAGCTATCAAGCAACAAGTTTTAGCAGCCACTTCCCTTTTATCTTCCTGTCCAGCTGCTTGAGGTGAGGGTGCCTTACTGCTTAATCACTGCAGATTGAAATGCATAGAATAGGTGCAGACCCAATATTATCTAACATGCTAACAGTGCAGAGAACTGATTGCAGAAAAATGCAAGTAAAAAAATGTTTTTGTTTATTAAACTTAGTTTGATGATGATGTAGTCTGTTGTGTGATTATGTAAATAGGTGCTGTAAGCAAATGTTTTTGTTAATTAAACTTAGTTTGATGATGATAAAATCTATATTATTAGGTTTATAATGCTGTTTAGCATTTAAAGTCTTTATTTCAAAGCTTTAAAAGTAATGTATTAGGTGTTACTTATGACAATTTTGAGAGGGGCCTGGAACCTAACCCCCTCACTTCCCATTGACTTACATTATAAACTGGGTTTCAATTTACAACGGTTTCGATTTACAACCATTCCTCCTGGAACCTAACCCCAGCGTAAACTGAGGGCTACCTGTATGTATGTATATATATATATATATAAATATATATATATATATATATGTGTGTGTGTGTATAAAGAGGACAAGTTGATATAGGATCGATTATATACACATGTCAAAAGTGTAAGAGGATGAATATATACAAATAATGATAATATTATATATAAGTACTGAGTCTATGGTATCATTTTAGAGATAAAATCACAAATATATAATCCTGAATTATATGAAATTACAACCAATAATAATTTGCAAACATGTAGTTCTTTGGTGATTTTGAGAGATGCTGATATATGTATACATGACACCTCAGCGGGTATAAAACAGATGATCCTAGTGGTAATCTTCTAGATTAACTACTTACAAGATGTACCCCCAATCATATGAGGTAAGTTATAGATACAGGAGTGAGGCGCTGTAGGACCGGCCCTTCAAGCATACAATATATCTGTTTGGTGTCGGTCCTGTCTTTCCAAGCTGCACGGCTCCCCTCTGTTGGTTAAGAACTTTTATTTCCTCTAGTATTTATTGGGGTATGGTAGATCTTCCTTTCTTGGATAAGATCTTTACTTTCCACTGGTGTTTCCTGGGGTATGGTAGGTCTTCACATTTCCCAGACATTTCCCTGTAGTGTGTATAGATGAATAAAGCAGAAAAAAATGCAATAGTGTTATACTGTTTTTAAACAAATTTTATTAAACAAGTTTCTCTAAAATAACTGCTTATGTTTAAAACCCTTAATGTCATATGAGGTAATCAATGAGCACAGTAAAACAGAGTGGCGGGGGGGGGGGGGGGGGGGCGGAGCCAACTACCGACGAAGAAAGACGTCTTATTACAGAGCTCCTGAAGCTTAGCTGTAAAAACTCCTATTTATGGAGGTTTAGGAGACTACATAAATTCTTGCATCACGCTATAAGGATGGAGGAAACTCCCATATCCCTCACTTTATTGCTGAAAAGCCTGATCGAGAAAGCTATCATTTTCACAACTTACGATCCGTCATTCTGGAACCGTGTAGCCAAGATGGTGTCTCTCGCCTTCTCAGCTCTGATACCCACATGGTGGACCGGACAGCGGACACACTGCCTACTTCACACTTTCATGAGAGACCGCATGAAAGGCTGCCCGGTGGTAGATTGGCTTATCTCTTTACCAGGAATGCATGGGGTGATCCGCCGCAAACTCGTTCCACTGGCCCGGTCAGCATAGAGGCCGGCGTATCAGGCCCAGTGAATCTCCTTCAGACCTCCGCTACATGGAGCTCACGGCCCATCTTATTCCCTCACCCAAGCCTGCAAACACTATCAGGGCCCAATATCCTTGAGATGCCGGCCGATGCAGAGGGCTTCTGCGAGCACTCAAGGAAGAACGTCTACCTACCATACAGGATGACCAGACTATCCGGGGAAGATTGCCCAGAAACCCATAACCTCTCCATTGATTGTGAGGAAGATTGTGGACTGCTTGTATATCGGATGCCACCTAAGTATACCTCAGAGCTCTATGTTTCCCGGCCGCCACAATTAGCTCAAGGCAAACCCCCATACAAGACTCTCAGATGGGTTGACATATTTTGCAGTAACATACTGAAAGGCCCTTTTGATCCAGGTGGCCAGTGCTACTGATTACCGGGCATTGACTAAGATACTTAACGGTTCAGGTCAAATGTAAGGGCTCAATCGGATGGCTTTGTAAGACTTTTCTATGTATGCCCTTGTGGGGACTGGGTCATTTCTTTTTGCTTCCAGGTTTGTTGCGATCCCCTATCTACATAGAGACTATCCTTACTGATATTATGGCAGAGACACTTCTCCTTGATCTGTTGTACTATGACGGTGTGACCCGGAGGACTTGTGCTTGAACATTTAACCCCTCAAGTTATGTTATATATATGTGGATATAGAAAGCCCCATTATAACATAACTATAATCACCTCATTTAGTATACAGGACTGAGTAGTATCCAACTACAACCTAATAGAAAATTACATCTTATCGTTTTTCCTACTGCAATGTGCCTGAGATAAAATCACTATCAACATGCTAATTTAAACATGCAAATAATTTATTTAACACCACCCTGCTAGAATATATTGGCACTTAGATATTAGCCTGTTAAATTGCATACAAAAGAGATATAGGATATATGACACCATTGGGGCTGGCATTTACATTTCCATGTATTTAGCCTAAACTGCTTGCTCTATTTGTTTTGTTCTATGCAACCCATGTGATGTCTGTAATCCTAGGAAATGTCTTAAGCTGGAAGGATTGATATCCCTTTACATTATTTTATTAGATATTTTTACATTAGGACTGCATATGGAAGCTGAAGCTTTATTATTAATATTTATACACTAGGCTTTAGTGCTACTACAACTTGCATTGCTAAGTACTTCTTTCTAGTAGGGTTCAGTTTGATTGTTAGCCTAACCTAGCAAAATAAGGTCAGGGAATTTCCCATTCTATTATATATTATTTACTAGCTCGCTATCCGTTAATGTTTGAGTTTTTTTAGATGTAAATGTCTCCATTATATATTTCGTATGGCGACAATCACTGTTTAGATAAGCATGTATGAAGAACATTATCATCCACTATAAGCATGACTTATTAATTCCTCTTAGAATACCAGTTGTATCACATTATTGAGAATGCATAGTTCAGCTGCATGCTACTTTAAATGGCCCGGTGTTAAAGAATCTAGTCTACATGTCCAATTGCTATGACCCTAACTACCCCTACTGGGGAGTGAATGAGTTCTATTATATGTGCAATGTGCCCACTTACCAGTCCTAGACTCTAAATAACCGCGTGTTTAACAATTTAGCTAGCTCATAAACAAGTTAATAGCCACTTTGTACTGAAACAAAAATAATATGCTCTTATATATGCTTATATCATTTTTTTTTTTTTTTTTTTATATTTTTTATTGAGGGTAAAAGAGTTACAAATATACAGTTTGCTTGATTACACAGAGTAATATATAAAGTCAGGAAACTAGAAAAAAAAATGGAAAAAAAACAAGACACATCCTCTTGCACCTGACTACTACTGGAAATACAAACCTCTCTTGGTTCAATATACATATACATAAATTTGGAGAGCAAACTGAAAAGCTACCCTCTAATTTTGTCCCTCATAAACAATAGAGGCCACTTTTGGACCTCAAATAATGCAACTCACGAAACTGAGGGTTTTTGTATACGATAGACCTCTCTTGGGTCTATAATGGACAAACGCACCTCCTATGCCTGCCAGGGCCTCAGAATTGCCCAGAAATCTATAGAAACAGAGGAGGGCAAATGATCAATTATGAACATTAGTAGGTTAGACAACTTATACAGAAGCAAAAATGTTTTATATAATCAACATCTATTGGAGAACATAGCAGGATAACTGAAACTTGAACCAACTGCACCTAAGTTATTAGCTAGGCTGTATATGTGGTACCACCCCAGGACTGAAAAATATTTTCGGATAGCTACATATTGAGACTTAGTAATAGGGGGCAGTGAAGTTACCAGGACCTCCCCATGGCTCCTAAAATATATTAGTTAGAAGAAAAGTGGCGTAGGGGGGGGGGATCAATCATAAACAAGTGAGAAATATAGCCCCTCTAGATTACAATTGGAAGTTACGAACAAGACTCTATGGCCTAGATTAGAAGTTTAGGAATTCTAAACATTGACTTAAAGGGAGGGGAAATAACTCTATATGAAAGGAAGCACTACCGCTAGGAGTCAGGGCCAAGAATTACGTACCCCACTGCCTTGGCCACTGACAGCAGGGCCGCAAATTGTACTATCCCTATAAGTGGTACCTCCCCGGTAATAACTATGCATGTTTACCTTCTCAACAGGTCAAAATAAGTGTGTGTGGGAGTGACAGGCAGAGCCATTCATATTCATATTTTGTCCTTGACATTAGTCTCCCCCCCCTCTTCAAGTGTCACCCCAACCTGGGTGTACAATGTAATCCAATAGGGGGCATTCTAAAGAAAATAAATCCCTTATTGAATTCAGGATATACTATATCTTAACTGTGCAATCTATGCTGCTCTAAGAAGAAAAAAAAGAAAAAATGGGCTAACTTCTATCTGAGATTGTATAAGCGGTGCAGTTACATACCATCTACCCAGCACATATGCAATCCTCAACATCTGACTAGTAACATAGATAAAACTAATGTAAAATATTGTGCCAGTATGAACGTTAATAAGATAATCCTTTCTAATATGAAGAAACTATATACAATATAGTCTGAATTGTTATTTACAGAATGTGGATAATCTCAACACACTTTCCTGCAATGGCATAAAGTCACACATTCATTGAAAGAAAAAAAAAAAAAAAAAAAAAACAACCATTGTACCATGTTTACATAGGATTGCAATATGCAGCGTGATAACAGTACAGTAAAATAGGAAAGGTACAGGCCACATCTAATTGTCAGCTACAAAACAACAGTTATTTAGTTCTATCAGAGACTACAGAGCTATGGCTAAATAAACAGTGAGGAGCCTATTATAATATTAATACAGGGAACAGCTTTATCTACCCTGTGCAGTACCATTCTCTTTTAAAATCTAGATTGATATTTTCTGGATATAGGCGCTCAGCTGTCTAGTGAATATTTACTCAGAAATTGCTACTAGAACCTCCAACATGACATTATAGATCTTAAAGGCACAACATACTCATCTGGTTAAAAAGCATACTAAAAGTCTCATAGGCATTATGTCCCAAATTCTCCAGAACCTAGCTCAGAAGCCTTCATGTATGAGAATATAAGAGTTACACATAAAGGATAGCGTTAGCAAGCAGAGGAGTAGTCAGCATCTCAAGATTCTCATAGTCACCTTTACCCTACGCCTGTACTGTCCAGACGGTGCAGATAACTGTCTATGTGTAGGGCCTTTATACTGCCAAACCAGGGAGTATTCAGCCTGGAGGATCCTGCAGCAACAGCTTCGGCAAAGAGAAGCATCAGATTTTTCCCCCTTAGGGTGTATTGGCTCTCTGTCTCATACGCCTGTGGTGTCCCCGCTATTTGTTGGCCCATACGGCCTGATATATTTTCTCCTAGTGGGAGCTGAACACCAAGGGCAAAAGACAGCGGGTAAGCCCCCTTCTCCATGAAGACCCACCCGTCTGTAGTTGAACCGGACCAATTCTTAGGAGGTAGCGCTCTCTTCCCCCATTGTGGTGTGGACAGAAAAGTCCCTTCCTTGTCTTGAGGCTCTGCTTTATCCCGCCATGCAGCTGACCGGTCAATCAAATCTCCAGCAAGCAGGGGCTCCCCAGGCGAATGCGTCGCATCTGATTTAGTCTTACTGCTGTTATCATATATAGGTAAATCCGCTGCAGGGACAGTTAATACATCTGTTTCCTCACCGGGAACACCGTTTATAGGCTGCTCAGCACTATGCGAAGCCACGACTCGCACTGCTGACACTTTTTGAATTAATGCAGTGAGCCTCCGATCCAGACACATAAAATGGTTATGTAGCATTTGGAGTATCTCTGACTTCAATCCACCTATCCCCTCCATGTTCAACTTCTAAATGGCTTTTTTTTCATGTATGCAGGGACTCTTGTATTCAGATCTATCACTGATGAACTTGGTTAGTTCTGTGTACTGCAATGTATGAGCTGGCTGGTGTTTTAAACGGTATATGTACCCCAGAGCAACAGATCAGTGGGGGAGAGAAAAGTTATGCAGCAGTATCGCTGGGGAAGATGGCGGCTCGCTCCACAAGTTCAGGTCCCTGCTAGCAGTGGAGGAATAGGTGCGGTAAGACTTTAGCCCTGTGTAAGTAGCTGCAGCGTGTGGTCTTCTAATTGCGCTGCCAGATTAGCATATAGCTGAGGTCGGATGAGCCGTGACCCAGGTATGTGACAGGACGTACCTTTTACTGCCACTGTTATGGGTCGGAGTTCTCTGCCCAGGTCCCGGCTGTGATCGATTACTCGCTTATATCATTTTTATATGTTGTTCTGTATGTTAGGGGACTCTTTATTTTTAGTGGGACTTTTTGTGTTTTTATTGTTATATATATGTAGTGCCCTGTTACAAGCGCTATACCTACAGATTGTATTTACGATTACTAAGTTCTGACTACTGTAGATGTGGAAGATAAGTTTTATGCCTTTCTATGGGAGGAGGAAGTCTTCTAGGTACTTATATGAGTAGTAGTTGTTCACGTGGGGTTTAGTTATAACAGACCATCATCCTAGTAACCTTTTTATATAGTCACTTAATGCTTAGAGTTTCACACTTCAACATCCCACAGGTTTGTAGAGAACATATTAAGGGTAATACTGTAGAGATATTTAAGTATTGCCTAAGAACTTGGGAAATACGGCATTGATCTGTTTCTGTCGGGTTCAAAAGCTCTCTAGGGTGCATGGGTTGGCCTTGATGTTTACCTCTATTGTTATACTATGACTGTGAATTAGTTGCCCACTATAGATATTGATCCAGATTAGTTAATATTTCATGCTCTGATACAATGTGTGTGCTCCCAAGTTATATTTTTAAAATCTACTGTATGAGAATCAAACTAAATAGATAGTCTCTTTATCGGAGCTTAACCCAACAGTGCCATCAGAGGCTAGACGGGTTATTTATATTAGATATACTTTCCTATAATTGTTTAATACAGGCTCCAACCTAGCTCCTAGATATCTCACTATTAGGGAGTATGTATATCTACATGTAGGTAAGCTATTATTTAATACAGGGAGCGTTCATATCTTTTATGCTTTGCAATACTGATATATCACCAGAGGCATGCTAGTACTAATATACTGCCCTCCATTTTTTTTTTTTTTTTTTTCACATATCATTTTTATTGAAATTGGGTTGAACAAAACACACATCGCCAGTCAACAGTAATGCAATTGCAGAGAAGATACGAACATACGATACATAATCATAATGCTAATGATGCACAAATCCTCTGTGCTTGTTTCAACACATTGATAAGAAAAAAACAAAAAAGAACAAAAAACCGGTTACAGTATAAAGGTTGATGCAACATTCCTAGTTGTTCATATCTGCAGTGTATATTTGTTAATCATACATGCTGACCTTACCATGTGTCCGCTCAGCCCACTTTTTCTTATTTTCCAAAAAGTTAACCTTACTATCTAATATCTAACTAAAGTAAACTAAACATCAAATCTAACGTAGAACTTAGAGACATGTTATATGAACATCCGAGGTGCTTCAATTTGTGGCCCGGCGGTGGCGGTGGGGAAAAAAAAAAAAAAAAAAAAAAAAAAAAAAGAGGAGAGAGAGGAAGGGTGAAGAGGAGGTGAGTGTGAAGAGCAGTGCCGAGGAGGGGGAGGAGGGGAGTAAATTCAACCCGGGGGTATTGTTTCAATAAATAAATGTTCCCATTCACCTCTCAGTTCCCCCTCAACAAAAACAGTTGAATCTTTAAATGGTACCAGGATCAGCCTCTGGATTTCTAATTCAAAGGTTAGTATAAGCCTGCGCCACTTGTGTAGGAAGAGGCCCAGTCTATTTTGTACGTCCATCCTAACATCCATTTGTTCAGTAAATATCTGTGATCTGAGTAAGTTTTTGAAGCCCTGGAAAGAAGGTCCCCTTCTCACCGTCCAGCTTTTTAGAATGCATTTTCTGGCTATAAGTAGCACCAAGCTCAGTATTGCATCCTGTTGTTTATTTTGTCGTGCCCAGTGTAGGAAAGTAACCGTTTCAGGCTGAAGTGTGAATCTTATCTGTAAGATTTGATTGATCCAGTATTGGATTTTACCCCAAAACTGTCTAACTGATGGGCATTCCCACAGGTAATGCAAAAGGTTAGGAGCCTCTATGGAGCACTTTGAACACTCATTAGGGCGTGAAGGTATCCATTTGGCCAAATGCTTTGGAGTGAGATAGGCTTTATGGAGAAAGCGCACCTGGGTTTCCCTGAACATGGCAGACAGAGTGGTTGATTTAGTTCTTTCCAGTCCAAGCCGTATATCCTCCCACGTAATTCCCCCGATCCCCTCCCTGACCCAACTCTCCCGTATCTTTTCGTGTATGCCCTCCGAGTATCGATGTATGAGCGCCTGGTAGATCTCAGACAGGGAGAATCTCCCTATCTGATAAAGCGTTTGGGTAACCCGAAAGGGAGAGCTCTCCCAGAGTTCCGGAGTGTTTCTTAGTAAGGTAGTAACATAATGTCTCACCTGTAAGAAGGCGTAAAAGTGGTTCCTGGGGAGATCAAACTCTCTTTGTATGGCCCCAAAGGTCTTAATGTCCCTTGAAAGTGGGTCCCGTAATTGTTTAAGAGATCTCAATCCTTTTTGTTCCCAGATCAGGAAGGGCCGTGAGTCGGAACCCGCTGGAAAGTCTGGGTTTTTGACCATTGGTAGGTAACTGGAGGCACCACACGATTTCTTCAAGAATTTGTGAGCCTGGTGCCAGGCCCTTAAGGGATCTGTGAATAGTGTGTTAAGGCCTAACATTTTTACTGTCCTCATATTTGTGATGTGTGGCAAATATGCCAGGGAGATATTCCCCAAGATAGCCTGCTCCAGAGGATACTGACAGAAATGATGTGTACCTACCTGCCAGTCCAGCACCAGGCGAATTAGAGCGGCCCAGTTGTACAATCTGAAATCTGGCAGAGCCAGGCCTCCATTGAGAAAGTTCATGCTCAGTTTTTCTCTAGAGATACGTGGTTTGCCCCCCCGCCATATGAAGCGAGTTGCTGCCGAGTTTAACATTTTAATGTCGGCCTTGTACAGGAGCAGTGGCAACATCAAGAGCGGGTAGAGGAGGCGGGGCAAGATCATCATTTTTAGCAGGTTGATCCTGCCTGATAACGAGAGAGGTAGGGATCTCCAGCTATTCATCTGAGTTTGTAGTTTCATGCAAATGGGCGTTAGATTGTTAGCATATAGTTTGTTGGGGTTGGCCGAGATCTTAACGCCTAGATATGTGATGTCCCCTCTAGCCACCGTGAACGGGAAATCTCCCTCCTCAGAGAACTTTCGGTGTAACCACAGGATCTCCGATTTCTGTGTGTTCACCTTGTACCCAGAGAACCGGCCAAAGTCAGTAAGTGACTCCAGAATCGTCGGAATATGTGTTTGAGGGTCTTGAACAAACAACAGCATGTCGTCTGCGTATAACGCCAGGTGTTGTGGCTGGCCCAGGATATCAATGCCAGGAAATGCCTGCCGAAGTGTTATCGCCAGGGGTTCGAGAGCTATGTTGAAGAGTAAAGGCGACAGGGGACAACCCTGTCGCGTTCCTCTGTGGAGCTGAATATTGGGTGAGAAGGTGTTATTAACAATTATGTTGGCGTAAGGAGAGTGATATAGGTTCCTGATAAAATCAAGGAACGGACCGGAGAAGTTGGCCCTGGTCAACGTATGAAAAAGGTGGTCCCATTCGACGCGATCGAAGGCCTTCTCTGCGTCCAGGGATAGCAGGAAGGCCTCCTTACCATTTTTAACGGAGTCATTATGTCTGTTGGTCCAATAGTGTTGAATGACTTGTAGGACACGGCGAACATTTACCACCGAGGACCTTGCGTGCATGAATCCCGTTTGGTCACTGTGAATAATATCTGGTAAGATATATTTGAGCCTCTCGGCCAACAGTTTTGTCAGAATCTTGTAATCCGAGTTTAGTAGCGAAATCGGACGGTATGATTCTGGTGCTAAGCTATCCTTACCCGTCTTCGGGATCAAGGTGATGTATGCTGCGGAAAACTCAGGTGTCGGTGCTCTCTCCCCCCCAAAATACGAGGAGTAAAGAGCTGCTAAAACTGGGGAGACTTGTCCCTTAAGAAGTCGGTAGAACTCCACCGGTAGCCCATCAGGGCCTGAGGCCTTACCCAGTGACATTGCCATTATTGTCCTCTGAATCTCTTCTTCTCCTATGTGAGCATTTAATTTCTCTAACTGGGACTCTGATATCTGTGGGATGCTAATGCCTTCCCAGAACTTATCTTTCAGCTCCACATCATTTGAGCGTTCGCTGGAGTATAAAGTAGAGTAATATGTTGCGAATGCTTTCGCAATGGACTCTGCATCTTTCACAATTTTGCCTTGGGTTCTCAACGCCGCTATGTGTTTGGAGGATGTGGGGGTGTTTACCAGGGTTGCCATCAGTTTCCCGGATTTATCCCCAAATCTATAATATTTGCCTCTGGATCGTAATAGATCCTGTGAGGCCCGGCTAGCCAGCAGAGCATCATATTCCTTTTTCAAAGCAACATAATTGCCGTGGTTCAGAACAGAGGGTGTCGTACAGTAAGTGCGATAAGTCTCGGCCAGGGCCTCCCTCAGTCTCTCAATCCTTTCCGTACATTGTCGTTTCCTGCGCGCTAGAAAGGCGATAATGTTACCTGCCAGGACCGCTTTAGCTGCGGACCAGAACAGTTCAGGGGAGTCTGTATGTTGGGCATTATTTGCCCGATAATCCTCCCAGGATTGCACCAGGTAATTTTGAAATTCCTGTGAGTGAATTAGATGTTTCGGGAACTTGAGAGTACGTCTGTTAGAGACCGGGAGATTCCCATCTAAGAAAAGCGCTATTGGGGCATGGTCCGAAACCATCACTTCCCCAATCTTGGTGTCGATAACGAGTGGAGTCAGGGAGTTTGAGACCAAAAAGAGGTCTATTCGAGACAGGGTAGGGGAGGCACGCGACGCGCATGTGTAGTCTTTTCCATCAGGGTTAAGCTGTCTCCAAATGTCTACCACATCCAGGGAATCGCCCAGAAGCGCAAAAATATCTTTTTCAAATTTTTCTGAGGGTCTGATAGCCTTACCAGGTGGCCCTTTTTGTGGGTCCCTAAGCCTATCACAATGAGAGTTGGGGGTGAGATTAAAATCCCCTCCCAGGATAATATGAGTGCCCAAATAGGGGGTAATAACTGCCACTAGAGCGTTCCAAAAGCTCCTATCCTTCTGGTTAGGGGCATAGATATTGCATAGCGTATAGGTTTTTCCTGTAATATTTATCTGTACTAGTATGTATCTACCCTCTGGGTCCTTGCGTACGTCTGTTATTTCGTGTTCAAGTCTCTTACCCACCAGTATCGCTACCCCCCGACTAGCCGAGCTATATGATGCATACTCAACCCTCCCAACCCAGTCTGATTTCAGTTTCTCATGTTCGGGGTCTAAAAGATGCGTTTCCTGTAGGAACGCTATGTCTGCTTTCTTTTTTCTGAGCTGAGTGAGGATAGTTTTTCTCTTTATTGGGGAGTGTATGCCCCCAATGTTCCAGGAATAGAGATTAAATTCTAATTATTCGGACAGATCCCATGAGTTGCAAGATTGGGTATATGTGTGTAAGGTGTGGAGGTAGCCAGATAGTGTCCAGAGAGTTGAAGGGAGGGTAGGGGGAAAAAAAAAAAAAAAAAAAAAAAAAAAAAAAAAAAAAAAAAAGGAAAGGGGGACCACCACAGTACACCACCACCAACCTCATCGCATTGTACAGGCTCCCGGTTCAGCCTCCCTCTGCGACGAGCCACCGCCGGGCCGCAGTCTAGGTCTGGTTGCATAAGCTGTTCTATGATAGAAAAAAGAGTGTTTATGATCACATTTAACATAGCAGCCTGATAATGTAATTGCAACAACTTTCTTACAGTAGTATATTTCAAACAATGTGTAAGACACTTTACAATCAATTGAGCATAAACAATTGTCCCGTGAACCTCAACCGAATCTTTCTGCTGAGTGGTATGGTGTTGTTTTTTCCCTACCAGTATAAACATGCCTGCAAGGATAACAAACCTTAAAACATAACTTGTACATAATAACTCAACCTGCAACTCTTTACACAAATCCTGAGCCATCATGTATTATTTACTTAGTTTCATGACTAGAGTGTCGTGTTATAGACGCTCATTCAAGTATTCTCCTCAGCCTAGGTCCCCCCCATCTTGTTCCCTGACTGGACTATGCGCAGGGGAGTCCCCCTTCTCTACAAATTCTTGGGCTTCCTGTGGGGTGTTGAAGAATTTTGGTCCCTTGGGGGTAATGATTTTCAGCTTAGCAGGGTATAGCAGAAAGGCCTGTTTGCCCTCTCTGTGCAACTTAGAGCAGATAGGTGAGAACTCTCTGCGCCTGCGTGTGAGGTCTGCAGAGAAATCCTGAAATAACAGTAAGCGTGCATTTTCAAAAGTTAAGTGGTCCAGCTTTCTGTATGCTCTCATGATGGCTGTTTTTGTTTGGAAATGTAAGAATTTAATCATGATAGGGCGGGGCTGCAATCTGTCTACGCCTGGCTGTTCTGCTCCTACCCTATGCGCTCTCTCAACTCCTCCATCTAGGTCTCTAAGTGGAATATTCAGCAAAGTGGGTAGTGTTCTTTCAACAAACTGGAGTATATCACCTGATTTAACCTTTTCTGGGAGGCCCAGTAGACGTACATTATTGCGTCGTGATCTGTTTTCCAGATCGTCTACTTTTAATTGTAAAGTGAGAGCCTGTCTTTCCAGATTCCTAATTTTATTGGTGGTGGCTATATTGCTGTCTTCTAAGTCAGAGATTCTGGCCTCTGCCTCAGCCACCCTGGTAGAGAACTGCTTGACATCGTCAGTGAGAGTGTCAACCCCTCTTTGTAAATTATCAATTTTAGGCATAAATAGCATCGAAATCTGTTTTACTATAGGGTGTGTGTCTATCTGACTGCTTTCCTGAAATGGGTCTGTAATAGAGCTTTGAGAAGCTTGTTCTGTGGCCGCTCTATTTTTTCTCTCACTATTTTTGTTACGGCTTGACATTGCGTGGTTAGTTAAAAATCTCTCCATGTACCCATAAAGTAAATTAAAAAAGGAAAAAAAAGAATAAAAAACAACAGGGTAGAGATTACAAGGTTGGTTATAGAATATTACAGTGAGATGAAATATTTGAGCCAAACCACACTACACAATGACTGTGATGCAGCACAAATTACAGTTTTCAACTATCAAGTAGGCTCTGAGTGTCAGCGCTCAGATTAACCTATTCAGTTACACATAAAACCAATCACTCCTGTTTCAGTATAACATTTTCCACTCACACAGTTCCAATTTCCATATCTAGAATGACACAGTATACAGGGTATGATAGGTTTACAAGGAAGGGCAGTATGGCAGGAGTCACCCAACCCTGCGTTTAAATGTACCTGTGCCTATTAAAGCTATTCTAGGCACTATCTTGTGAAAGTTAGTCACTTCTGATCCGAGCCAATGTCCCTTTATGTCAAATCCTGCACTTTGCAGCTTGCTCTTCACAGGGGGCCAGAGAGATATAAACAGTGTCAGCTTGTATGACTGTATGTTTCCAGATGTCTCACCAGGGAGACAGAGATGGTCTTAGCAACCGTATTAGTGTCTTGTAATGTTCTGTGTTGCAGGGTTTGTTTCTGGGGCAAGAGGGGTGAAAGCAATCAGTGCTTAGGTCTCAGGCAGTGTTCCGGTGTCATTATTGCTATAAGGGTGCTTAAGAAGAAGAGGGAGGATATCTGTATAGGAGCCCGTTGGATCAGGATCAGTGTATGAGGCTCAGCTCCGGAAATGTCCCGCTCCCTCCACCACCCTGTACTTGGTGCTGTTCGGTGTGTTCAGCGCTTACCCTCTGCCCTTGCCTCCTTGTTCCCTGTTCTGCCGCCACTCAAGATGGCGCCGATTTTCGCGCCAAAAGCGGAATCTGTGTGTCTGAGTTGGTTGCAGGGCTCCGGGCACTCCTCTCAGCGGTCCCTCCAAGGGCACTCAGGTATGCTTAGTCAGGAAGATTTGTAAGTGGGGTTTAAAGGCGTGCGGGAATTGTTGGGAACTCCGGTATCTGTGCCGCTATGTCCCTTCTCTCTTACCCGCTTTTCCTCGGGCTCCGCTGCCGCTGCTCCACTTGCTTGTAGTCTCCAAGCTCTCCGCAGGGTCACAGGGGGTCTCTACCCCTCTCGGCTGTGCTTTTCTGGGGTCTGTGTCTTTAGCGGCCTTCCGGTGGTGGAGCGATGTAGCGCTCACCCGATCTCTATGGCGGTACAACAGGCGAAGTCCCCCACTCCGGGCAGCAAATTCTGCCAAGGAGAGATCGCTGGATACAGAGTTTACTTGGGGCTCTCGTGCCAGGGTCAGTTTGGGAAGCCCAGGCTGTATATAGCCTAATGTAAGAGGGTCAGAGCACGGAGCTCCTTGCTGTTGCTGCTTTCTCTTAGTCCAGCCCACCGGAAGTCTTCTCCATTTTTGACTTATTTGATTTACTTTGATCTAGTGAGGACCTGCACGCTTGATAACTCTGGATTAAGGGTTTAATTTCTGATATTGCCCTACAATACAAGTGACCTCCCTTCCCTTGCTAGCCTAGTTATGATTTTGGTTATTCCATGCTATTGATACCTAATTCCAACATATACCATCATAACCCTAGGGCCTACTCCCCACTATATCCCCCTATAACTATAAAACACCCATGTTACCTGAGCCTTCTATCTCATCTAAGTTAAGGAATTAGCGAACCATATATTATTTGTTTACCTATAGATTATTCAATCTTCACATATACCCCCACTGAATATATATATGCATACCTAACAACAACTAGATAGTTAACCCAGCTTCATGGTCCATTTCATTTCCTTCATTGGCAGGACTAAAAAGTCCCCTCCAAGTTCCCTAAAATATTGTCATACATATATGGCTCCGCCCTCCACCCTTTCCCTCCTATATATAGCGGTGCTCACCCGCTGAATATCCCCTTCCCTTTTGTCTATATAAGTATTCATGCTCTTTTTTGAAGCTCCTAAGGAGCTAGACTTCTGACCATCAGATATCCTTTATTTTCTATACTCTTGGTCCATGGGGCCTAAAACTATGTTTCTAACTGGTCAGTTATACATGATATATTATTGAAAAACTGAGGTCTCATTAACCTTTAGTCAATGTATTATATAGACGCCGAAATGTTTTGGCTACTTCTGTTTGTATCCTGTTTTTTTTTTTTGACAAAAAGGTGTATTGTGTTTTATATATGTTTTATGCAAATACCTCAATAAAAAAATTATTTAAAAAAAAAAAAACAGAGTGGCGGTATCCACTTCAATTAGTAATATAAGAGTGTTCGTATGTCTAAACTCTCCTGGGTTCGTTAAGCACAGTATAAAAAGCCAGACTTGAGCACTTAATGTGTGCTGCAGTCCTCAAGGTTCTGTTTCTCACACATTTAGAACGTTAAAGGTAATTCACTCCTTCTTCATCAGAGACTGAGTATTTAAAGGGACATGAAACCCATTTTTTTCCTTTCATGATTCAGATAAAACATACAATTTTAAACAACTTTCCAATTTACTTCTATTATTTAATTTGCTTCCTTCTCTTGTTATCCTTCTCAGGACCAGCAAAAAACCTAGGTTCTAGCTGCTGATTGGTGGCTGCATATATATACTGATTGTCATTGGCTCACCCATGTGTTCAGTTAGAAACCAGTAGTGCATTCCTTCAACAAATAATACCAAGAGAATGAAACAAATTAGATAATAGAAGTGTCACAAATACCTCAGGAGTTAGCTGAGAAGGGGTTAATTCTGCTTAGTTGTGAACTAAGAACAGTTGTTTGTTTTTTAAAAATAGCTGTGTACTGGGTTTGTTTGTGTTTTCTTTGATGTACCAGAACCCCTCATAAATAGTTTCTAAAAAACCCTTCCTCCAAATGTTATTGTGTATGCATTGAGTCAATCTGTCAGCTCCAGAGATACCACAGTGCTTCTCCCCCATATCCTGATGACGTCAATTAAAGGACATTGGTCTAATGCCTATATGTGTTTAAAGACAGGGGGTTTCTTAGCCCGCCCAGGAGGGTGTGGTCAGGCAACCTGATCTATGGAAAATAGGTATAAGAATCTTATTTTTCAACTATGAGATGTCATTCTTACAAGGGAGGCTGTGGCAACACAGAGTAAGGACCCAATGGCTTCACGCCATTTCTCTGGTAACAGATTCCAAAGACTAGTAGAGTGTAAGATTTCTAAATTTTATTCTTTTTATTTTGAAAAACTGTTTGCTAATGTGTACTTTTATTTGTAACAAATTTTTATTAGTAATGCATTGTGCATAAAATTTTTGGCATAATAAATAATTATTTTATTAAGTTTGGCCTTGTCTAATAATTGAACCACGTTACTGAAAGAGACTGGAATATTAGAACTGTATAATTCAGGTTATTTTCTGCTAAATTGTACTAGTTAATGTGCAAGGCTGGGTTTTTCCTTAGGATTTTCCCTTTAATAAATCATAAGTCGTGGCAGCATTGTTAGTTTAGTGTGGGTGGCATTAAAGGGGAGTTTGGGTATTTCTTTTAAGTCTAGTACAGACTAGAGAGTGTTGTCAACCCTTGCACCCACTGAACTAAATCACAAGCTGGTCTGGTGTGACTAGATTGTGACATATTAGTGAGAGTAGAACGGGTCTGATAACCCTTTCTGTGCCAAATAAGTGACTGGCGCAGGGTTGGATAACCTTGGTTCATCACAAATTGGTGGGCAGCGGTGTAGATAATTTTTTTTATTAGATTTTAGTGCTTGTGGATTTGCTAGTGTGAAAATCCCGGTACTAAAAGAAATTGTTTCTTAAAATTTCCAAAGGCTAAAACTCAGTGCATTATATAGTCACACATTGCAAACAGTCCCCTTCCCTACTCTCTGTTTTTCTTTTCTATTTTATTTTTGCTATGGAGTCATACACGCAGCAAACTAAAGAGACACTGGCATTCTTATGCCAGGAGCGTGATATTCCAACACGTGGAAAGAACAAAGATGGACTAATACAAGCTCTTTTGGAATATGATAACAACAAAGCCGCCTCAGGAGAGGTATCTGCAGCTGTGGGCAGTGATTCATCAGGATCTGAGGATCTGAGGATCCATTGGACTGTTATTTGCAAACTACTCTGAAACATATGGGCTCCGGTGATGCAAGTTTGCGTATGGAGCTGATTGCCAAATTTTTTGAGAGACAGGCTGCTGAACAACAGGCTGAGAGTATCAGCTACAGCCTTGTACTGTTGGAGAGAGGGATGGTCTCACCTATTGTTAGTGAACCTAGAGACCCACCTGCTCCCAGAGTGCATGCAGAGAATTTTCCTACTCTGGAGAAAGATGACGATGTGGATGTATTCCTGCGTAGCTTTGAGAAAGTTTGCAGACAGTTCCAGCTGCCAAGGGAGCAGTGGGCCAAGTACCTTACCCCTGGCCTGAAAGGTCCTGCACTGGAGGCTTTTGCTGATCTACCCCCAGAGTTTGATCAGGACTATGATTCCATTAAAGCTGCACTGCAGAGGAGGTATAATCTTACTCCTGAGGTGTACAGGAAGAAATTCCATTTTCTGCAGAAAGGTTTGTCAGAGAGCTATACTGCAGCTGTTGGGAACTTGATAACAGCCTTTAAACAGTGGGTCAGAGGATTAAAAGTTGCCACTATGGAGGAGCTGGAAGATTTGATCGTGAAGGAGCATTTTATGCAGCTGTGCCCAGCAGAAGTTCAAGAATGGGTTTTGGACCTTAAACCCATAACAGCATTGGAAGCTGGCTGATTTTTACACAGCCAACATGGAATGGGAGAAAATCCTTTTCTAAATGGGGATCCACCTGGAAAGGAGCTGCTGCACGACCCCCTTCACAAAACCTGCTGTGCCTTTGTCTAGTGTGTCGGCTCCCTCTGGGAAAGGAGGGGTGGGTGCTGCACCTGGGCAGGGAGATACCCGCAAGTGTTTTGCTTGTCAAAAAATGGGTCACATCAGCACTAACTGCCCAGAGAGGAAGAAACCTTCAGCATCAGCAGGAGGAGGCCGCTCCTCAGGATTATCATCTTCGGGTTTTGTTTGTGACCCGGCCAGAGGAAAGTATCAATGAGAACCTACAACCTGTGACTGTTGGAGATAAGGTAACATTGGGGCTTAGGGACACGGGTGCAGATGTGACTATTGTGCGTCCAGAGCTAGTGAGCTCAGAGGATATTTTCCCTGGAAAGACTCTAGCAGTTAAAGGGATTGGGGGAGTACAACCTGCAGTGCCTATGGCACGAGCATATCTAGATTGGGGAGCAGGAAGAGGGTTAAGAGATGTGGGAGTGTCAGATAATATTCCTACAAATGTATTGCTTGGTACTGATTTGGGTAGATTATTGTCACAGTATAAACCTGATCATGATACCTGTGACCTAGGTAAACAAGATAGGGGTCCTAATGTACAAGAAACCATGTGTAACTATGCCCAGATATGTGCTGAAGGGGGAGGGGGCAGGGTGTGTGTGTGACACAGCCTTTACCTGAACCAGACATGTCTGTAGGGCCCTGTGAAAATATGGGAGTATGCACTGACAGAGAGAGAGAGCTGACTGAGAATGACAGTTTGTTGGTGTGTGAACCAATCATCCCTAAGTACCAAAAGTGTGTAGAAGTATTGCAGAGGGGGAGGGCCCCTCTGTATAAGTGGTGACCCGACAGCAGTCTGCCCAGATTAGGGAGCAGGGGGTGCTTCATCCCGAGGACCCAGGGGAGAACACTGATAAGGAAGGTGGGGGCCTCAAACAGCACAGCCACTAATAATTGGTCAGAGTCAGGATTTTCAGCAGGCCCATGGGACCGATCCCACACTAGAGAAGATCAGGGACCTAGCTAGGCAGCTACCTGCTGACTCTGATAAAGAGAGAGTGTACTGGGATAAAGGGAGGTTGTACCGGGAGTCCATTCCAGTGGAGGGACAGGATCCCTGGCTAGCTGAGAGACAGTTAGTGGTACCTAAACAGTTTAGAGTGCAACTGTTGAGAGTGGCCCATGAAATTCCTATGGCAGGACATCTAGGAGTACAGAGAACCAAAGCCCGGTTGTCCCATCACTTTTATTGGCCGGGGATGGGTACTGATGTTGCTAATTATTGTCGCTCCTGTCCTGCATGTCAGAAAGTGGGGAAACCTGGAGAGGTGGGACGTGCCCCTTTAATTCCCCTCCCCATAGTGACTGCGCCCTTTGAGAGGGTGGCTGTGGATATAGTAGGGCCCCTAGCTATCCCAAGCAGTTCAGGGAAAAGATTCATTCTGACGGTAGTGGATTATGCGATGGCCCTGTCATCTATCAGGGCTGATAAAGTGGCTGATGCTTTATTGGGTATCTTTGCAAGGGTAGGTTTCATTAAGGAAATGCTAACTGATCAGGGAACACAATTTATGTCTGGCTTGATGCAGAGTCTATGTAAAAAGGTGCAGGTAGAACACCTAGTGACTAGCCCATACCACCCTCAGACCAATGGCTTGTGTGAAAGGTTTAATGGGATCCTGAAACAGATGCTCAAAACCTTTGTGGAGTCACAGGGGAAGGACTGGGAGTGTTACCTGCCACACCTCCTATTTGCTTATAGAGAGGTGCCCCAGGAATCCACTGGTTTCTCCCCCTTTGAACTCCTATATGGACGCAGAGTGCGTGGCCCCCTTGATCTGATCAGGGAGGAGTGGGAAGGGAAATTGGGTGCTCAAGAGACCTCGGTAGTAGACTATGTATTAAGGTTCAGGGACAGAATGCATAGCCTAGTGGGGGAGGTACAGGAAAACCTAAAGGCTGCCCAGTCTAAGCAGAAGCAGTGGTATGACCGGAATGCCAGAGAGAGAGTGTATGATGTGGGACAGAAAGTTTTAATACCCATGAGACAAAACAAACTACAGGCTGCCTGGGAGAGTCCATCTACTATCCTAAAGTGAATGAATGATGTGAACTATGTGGTGTCTCTGGAGGAGGAGGGTAAAAGGCAGAAAATTTATCATGTAAATATGATAAAAGCCTATTATGACAGAGAACCCACCGTGTTAACTGTGTGTAGTTTGCCTGGAGAAGAGCATGAGACTGACCCCCTTGTTGATTTACTGGCCCCCACCAGAAAAAAACAACACCCTAGAAGCTGCCCAGATTAGTGCCCACTTAACTGGGGATCAGCGGCATCAGCTGTCTGAGGTGCTTAGGCCTTACTATAGCGTGTTCACAGGGAAGCCTGGCAGGACACACTTAGTCAAACATCATGTAGATACTGGGAATCACCATCCCCTCAGACAAACAGTGTACAGGGTATCCTTGCAGGTCAGTGCTGACATAAAAAGGGAGATAGAGGAGATGCTAGAGCTGGGAGTGATTTGCAAGTCCCACAGCCCCTGGGCCTCCCCAGTAGTACTAGTCCCCAAAAAGGACAAAACCACTAGGTTCTGTGTAGATTACAGAAAGCTAAACTTAGTGACTGAATTTGATGCCTATCCTATGCCTCGCATAGATGAGCTACTGGACAGGTTAGCAGGGGCCAAGTTTCTTAGTATCATGGATCTCAGCAGGGGATACTGGCAGATCCCTATGACCCCAGAAGCACAAGAGAGTTCTGCCTTTATCACTCCTTTTGGGTTGTATGAATTCCAAGTGATGCCCTTTGGGATGAAAAATGCCCCTGCCACATTCCAATGGCTAGTTAACCACTTATTGGAGGGGCTAGAGAACAAGCTGTTGCATACCTGGATGATATTGCAGTGTTTAGTGATACCTGGGAGGAACACCTCACACATTTAGCCAGTGTATTGGACCGAATAGCCACTGCTGGGCTAACTATAAAACCAGATAAGTGTCAGCTGGGCATGGGGGAGGTCCAGTACTTGAGTCACCTGGTGGGAGGAGGGGTACTGCACCCGAGCTAAGTAAAATTGAAGACATAATGGCCGGGCCCACCCCTAAGACAAAGAAACAGGTTATGTCCTTCCTGGTTACCGCAGGGTACTATAGAAAGTTTGTGCCACGCTATAGTACCATAGCCAAACCCCTAACAGACCTTACAAAAAAAAGCCTACCTCAAACAGTCAAATGGACCCCTGAGTGTGACAGGGCTTTTAATTCATTGAAACTTGCCCTTACGGACTTCCCTATACTACAGGCCCCTGATTTGCACAGGAGATTCGTAGTGCAAACGGATGCTTCCAACTATGGGCTAGGGGATGTGCTGAGTCAGGTGGAAAAGAAAGGTGAGGAGCACTCCATTGGAAATTACTTCCTCGAGAAGTGGCATATGCCACTGTGGAAAAAGAATGCCTTGCTATAGTTTGGGCCTTGCAAAAGCTACAGCCTTATCTTTATGGACGCCAGTTTACAGTGATAACTGACCACAACCCCTTACACTGGTTACATAGGTTAGCTGGCTCAAATGATAAACTCCTCAGGTGGAGCCTAGCTCTACAACAACATGAGTTTACCATCCAACATAAAAAGGGCAGTATGCATGGTAACGCTGATGGTCTTTCACGCCAGGAGGAGTGTCCTCTTCGATACACAGCTGGAGTGGCTTATAGCCACCCCCTTTTGCGTCTCTTATTGGTGGAGGTGTGACGAATACCTCAGGAGTTAGCTGAGAAGGGGTTAATTCTGCTTAGTTGTGAACTAAGAACAGTTGTTTGTTTTTTAAAAATAGCTGTGTACTGGGTTTTTTTGTGTTTTCTTTGATGTGCCAGAACCCCTCATAAATAGTTTCTAAAAAAAAAAACCTTCCTCCAAATGTTTTTGTGTATGCATTGAGTCAATCTGTCAGCTCCAGAGATACCACAGTGCTTCTCCCCCATATCCTGATGAGGTCAATAAAAGGACATTGGTCTAATGCCTATATGTGTTTAAAAACAGGGGGGTTTCTTAACCCGCCCAAGAGGGTGTGGTCAGGCAACCTGAGATATGGAAAATAGGTATAAGAATCTTATTTTTCAGCTATGAGATGTCATTCTTACAAGGGAGGCTGTGACAACACAGAGTAAGGACCCAATTGCTTCATGCCATCTCTCTGGTAACAGATTCCAAAGACTAGTACAGTGTAAGGTTTCTAATTTTCTTCTTTTTATTTTGAAAAACTGTTTGCTAATGTGTAATTTTATTTGTAACAACTTTTTATTAATAATGCATTGTGCATAACATTTTTGGCATAATAAATAATTATTTTATTAAGTTTGGCCTTTGTCTAATAATTGAAACACGTTACTGAAAGATACTGGAATATTAGAACTGTATAATTTAGGTTATTTTCTGCTAAATTGTACTCAAAAAGTTAATGTGCAAGGCTGGGTTTTTCCTTAGGATTTTCCCTTTAATAAATCATAAGTGGTGGCAGCATTGCTAGTTTAGTGTGGGTGGCATTAAAGGGGAGTTTGGGCATTTCTTTTAAGTCTAGTACAGACTAGAGAGTGTTGTTAACCCTTGCACCCACTGAACTAAATCACAAGCTGGTCTGGTGTGACTAGATTGTGACATATTAGTGAGAGTAAAAGGGGTCTGATAACCCTTTCTGTGCCAAATAAGTGAATGGCGCAGGGTTGGATAACCTTGGTTTGTCACAAGAAGTAAATTAGAAAGTTGTTTTAAATTGTATTCTCTGTCTGAATCATGAAAGAATTTTTGGGGGTTTTGTGTCCTTTTAATGAGGTGTTTTTTCCTGCTTTAAAGAGTTTGGGGCAGGTTCTACAATCCACAGGGGAAAAAATGCTATTGGTAGTTAGAATCACGTGGGCTACTGAAGGAATTCCTATTGGTGTTTACTACTGATAGGAGGATGCTGAATCACGTGATCTGATGTGCTATAATGCATTCGTTCTACGCCTGGGGGTTGACTGTCGTTGTAAAACAAAGGATATGTTCGTTGACAGGTGAAATCTACTCCCAACTTACAATGAAAAATAATTTCTTCGTATTGGTATAATTTTCTATTGATGACAAAAAAAAGTGTGATAAAACCAAAAAGGAGTATATAATGGTTTTTACTTGTGAGCAAAAGATGCTAACAAGTACAATACGGTTTTTAATCTATGGCACATTTATAATCAATGAGGGAATTCTAATGGGTTTCTTATATGCACTATTGTTATTAAATATATGGAACTAATATTGATCAGATTGTATACATTTGGTTTCAATAGAAATCTGGTCGCATACATAATTATATACAAAAAAGAGAAAAGATATTATCGATTTGCTCAATTTAAACTCAAAAAGGTGGTTTTCACGGGGTGCTTTTTGTTGCATATATATACGTAAATAAAATATATATGTTCAAAATATATATACTGTTGAGGACACAAAGGGCATTTCTAGATAGAATATCCATTTTCTATTACTCTTAAAATGATTTCAACATAACATAAATACATACATCTATATCATATAGAATTCAAAGAATATAAAGCAGTGCAATTTATTACAATTCTATGTATATTACAATAAAAAAGAATAGTTGTCTCTTGATGTATATGCAGGCAATTTGTTTGCAGCAGTAAAAAATATGTTGTGCTTTGGAAAATGGATGTGCGCTGATACCTCTTTGTTTGTGTAATTACTGGGTCATATTGGCAGCACTGCCAGATGTTGATTTAAACTTTTTGTAAGGTGTGCTAAAAAAACAAATTTTGTATTTGTATTTAAAATTACCAGGGAGACTGACCATCTCCCATTGGTTTAAGCACCCCACCCAAGTTCAGGTGTGCTCATAACAGTGTTAAAGAGTTGTGAATAAAAAGCCAGGGAGTCTCATTCTATTATGAAGAGTAAAAGCAGGAATGTTTCAGCCCTCTGTGGCAAAAGGACTTAGAGTAGGACCAGTCGAATTGGGGCACCTTGAAAGTGGTGACTGGCTAAGCAAAATATGGCCATATTGTGTGACTAAGTTCCCAATATTATTTAAAAAAGAATAGTTGTCTCTTGATGTATATGCAGGCAATTTTTTGCAGCAGTAAAAAATATGTTGTGCTTTGGAAAATGGATGTGCGCTGATACCTCTTTGTTTGTGTAATTACTGGGTCATATTTTCAGCACTCCCAGATGTTGATTTAAACTTTTTGTAAGGTGTGCTAAAAAAACAAATTTTGTATTTGTATTTAAAATTACCAGGGAGACTGACCATCTCCCATTGGTTTAAGCACCCCACCCAAGTTCAGGTGTGCTCATAACAGTGTTAAAGAGTTGTGAATAAAAAGCCATGGAGTCTCATTCTATTATGAAGAGTAAAAGCAGGAATGTTTCAGCCCTCTGTGGCAAAAGGACTTAGAGTAGGACCAGTCGAATTGGGGCACCTTGAAAGTGGTGACTGGCTAAGCAAAATATGGCCATATTGTGTGACTAAGTTCCCAATATTATTTAAAAAAGAATAGTTGTCTCTTGATGTATATGCAGGCAATTTTTTGCAGCAGTAAAAAAATATGTTGTGCTTTGGAAAATGGATGTGCGCTGATACCTCTTTGTTTATATATATATATATATATATATATATATATATATATATATATATATATATATATATATATATATATATATATATATATATATATATATTATCATTATTTGTATATATTCATCCTCTTACACTTTTGACATGTGTATTTAATCCATCCTATATCAGGATTAGTGATGTTTAACCCCTTCTTGTCCTCTTTATACACATATTACTTAATATGTTTACCAGGGTCTCCAAAGCAACTATGTTAATTGGATCGGATACACATGATTCTTAGTAATATCACTCCAATCAGTTTTTTTATGTGTTTTATACAGCAAGTGTATGTTCATTATTTTTATTCATTAGTATGAGGAAACAGCCCCATAGAGGCTGAGAAATGTGTTGCTTATAATAAAGTATTTTTTAATTTGTACAATTGCTGCTGGGTTTTATCTGGGGATATTTTTTATCCCTGAGTGTTTTTGAGAACAATCTTTTGTTTGCTGAAACCTTTGGAATCATTCAGCTGGGCAGCTGAGAAGCTCCAGCCTGTGGTTATTGCACCTGGAGGTGCTTTGAAATATGTAAGTGTGCATATTTCTTTTATACACACATTCTGTATAAAACTGTTCTGGGCTATGTTGGCTCTGTATCCCTCCTTCTAGGAACACTTTGGATCCCACAGGTGAGGATTCTTCTTTGGATCTCTGGCTGCGCTTATTCAGTTTGCTGGGCAACTGTGAGCTTCCAGTCTGCTTTCCTGCACCTAGGGTGCAGTTTGTTTGTGAGTATATTTCTTGTATACTTATATTCACCCTGTGTGTTTGGTATTAGGCCATTAGGCTCCTCTGTGTTCTTTTCTTCTAGACCAATCATATCACCAGGATCCTGAGAGAGCTGACCATTACATCTTTTGGAGCTACTTTAATTTTTTTCGACATTATTGGTTGTTTGGACTTTTATTTTTTACATTTTTTTTTTCCCCAGTGTAAAGTAATACTCTTATTTTATTAGATTCCTTATGTTGAATGTCTTACATTGATGATTTGATGTTGTTTTTATTATCGTGATATCATTATTAAGAGCGCTCCCTGGAGGACTGGTGTGTTATCACACACTATATCTTTTTTTTTTGCATAATCTAGAAGATTACCACTAGGATCTTCTATTTTACATCCGCTGAGGTGTCATGTATACATATACCATCAGCTCTCAAAATCACCAATGAGCTATGTGTTTGCAAATTATTATTGGTTGTATTTTCATGTAATTCAGGATTATATATTTGTGATTTTATCTCTAAAAGTGTTGTAGGTAAAGTGTCACCATAGACTCAGTACTTATATATAATATTATCATTATTTATATATATTAATCCTCTTACAATTTTGACATGTGTATATAATCCATCCTATATCAGGATTATCGATGTGTAACCACTTCTTGTCCTCTTTATACACATATTACTTTGAATTGTAGAAGGATTTTTTTCTTCTGCAATACTCTTTGGGGTTTCAGCTGCTTTAAAGGGATTGGAAACCCCCCAAAAAACTTTACATTTTTTAAAACCTCAAATCCAGTTGTTCAAATCATCAAATAACACATATAAGCCATTTTTTATCCTTTAAATGAAAATTGCAATAGAAAACATGAATTCTGACAAACCCTTCTTTTGGATAATTATGCAGTCGAATCATCAAGTTCTACCTAGGTAGAACTATGATTGTGCCCCACATGTGCATTTACACTTACTTGTGGCAACGCATGCGCATATCAGCCTTCTCACTTCCAGCGTCATCATCTTGCAGGATGCCGACGAAGAGGGGAGTAACATGGGAGTGGCGTTGTAGACAGAGGGACGATGAGGAATGTTTAAATGTGACTATAGCCCCCTAGACTGACAAGGATTTTACTGTACTTTTAACATCATGATTCCATCACAATAAACCATTAGGAATTACGTACAAGAAGAACATCATTACACAAGATTACAGATGTCACTTTATGGGAAGGAACAACAATGCCAGACCGCTATATAGAAGTCAGCATATGTGGGACACAATCACAATATATACGTATATGTACATAACACGCATCACCCATCACGCAACCACAAAGCACACATTAAGATTTTATTCAGCACACAATAACAATGTAGCACAATACAACAACACAATGAGGATTTCAGAACTACATAGGCAGGTTAATAATATGATGACGTCATTAGAAGATTCAACCATACACATTACAGATTCACGACTGTACCGCCCCTTTCTGAACTTTAACACTCAATACTACAATACAACATATACGTAAATAACAGTTTGGAACAGCATTATTAGGGAGATTTGAATGGGACAATTAATAAATATTGTCAGATCGCAAATCACTTATATATATAATTCTACAGATGACAGCTGGAAGTTATTCAGTATTAGTGCCATTTGAATGGGACGCATACAATATTGACAGCTCGGCAATCACTTATATATACAATACTACAGATGGCAGATGGGAAGTTCGGAATTATTATTGCAATTTTAAAGGGACGCATACAATATTGACAGCTCGGCAATCACTTATATATACAATACTACAGATGACAGCCGGAAGTTATTCAGCATTATTGCGATTTTAAAGGGACGCATACAATATTGACAGCTCGGCAATCACTTATATATACAATACTACAGATGACAGCCGGAAGTTCAGATTTTTTATTGCGATTTGAAAGGGACGCATACAATATTGACAGCTCGGAAATCACTTATATACACAATACTACAGATGACAGCCGGAAGTTATTCAGTATTATTGAGATTTGAATGGGAGGCATACAATATTGACAGCTCGGCAATCACTTATATATACAATACTACAGATAGCAGACGGGAAGTTCTGAATTATTATTGGGATTTTAAAGGGACGCGTACAATATTGACAGCTCGGCAATCACTTATATATACAATACTACAGATGGCAGATGTTACTTTATCGTTTTCAAACAATGTTGCAGCAACATTGATCGATCACATTCGATGCACATTATACACAACTATGCACTTTCATTCATGTTAGCCTGGACGTGTGCTTGTTACTATAAGATCGCGTTTAAGAAATATTGATTACGCATATGATCAAACATTACAAACATGCACTGTATGTGTGGTATTGTACACTTTCACATTGAGATTCATTGTGGGAAAACAACATTTCAGCAAACAACAAAAAAACGCCCACTGTGAAAGCATTCGCGCCGCTCACATACAAACAAGTGAATACAATCAGCAATCATTACAAACTCACTATTATTGGACTAATTGTACTATAAATCCCCCAAACAACATGGCCAATGCATCACTTGTGATCCACATCAGATCAAGTGCATACCTTGTTACGCTGTTTTGAAAGATGGATGACGATGACATGGTAGACACTGCTGGTGCTGCTATTGGCAAACTAGCTGTTGATCGAATCAGGCAGCCTCGGCGGCTCAGACTGAGACAAAGGGGTCGTCTGGTTCGAGGTCCTCGTGTCTACAGGGTGAGACCCACCTTGGAAAACATGAGCGACTTTGAGGTTTATGATAAGTATCGGCTCAATCGCGAACAGCTCATTGGCCTTTACGATCTTCTTAAACCTCATTTGGAGCCACGTATAAGAATAAGGACTGCTGTTCCCGCCATGAGTAAGATGCTAAGTTGTCTATACGTCCTGGCCTCCGGGAGTTTTCAATCCGGAGAAATGTACATGCATGGCCTGTCTCAAGGTACATTCTCTGTGGTGTTTGATAACTTTCTGGACGCCATGGTACGTATCAGTAAGCAATACATAGGATTCCCACAAAATGATGGTGATTGGAGGCGCCTGAAGCGGGAATTCTTTGATATTGCTCAATTGCCCAATGTCTTGGGAGCCATAGATTGTATCCACATTGCGCTGCATGCTCCAATTGATGACTTGCCCTTCAGAAATCACAAACATTTTCATTGCCTCAACGTGCAGTATGTTTGTGACGCACAGATGAGGATTATGCATGTGTGTGCGAATTTTGGAGGAGCTTGTCATGATGCCCGCATCCTCGCTCAGTCGTCCCTGTGGAGAACGTTTGAGGAAAGACAAATGCCCCCTGGGTATCTCGTTGGTGAGTATTTGTGCACAACATGGTTAATAATTAGTTTGACAATTGCCACTGTAGTTTTAAAATGTTAGCGTAATGTTCAGCTATAGAATGCAATTTAACCATTTATTTTTATTTCCGCAAATGTCTAGTTTTAGTTCAATGCAGATATGTAGCATGTCTTACCTTAAATGCTCAGATAGAGAATGCAATGTAACCATTTAGTTTGCATTTTACACAAGGTTTGGTTTAGGAGAAATACGCATATGTAGCATGTCTTAGCTGAAATGGGAAGATATTAGCTAATGCAATTTAACCATGTCATTGTCTCTTTCCGCTAATGTCTAGTTTTAGTTCAATGCAGATATGTAGCATGTCTTACCTTAAATGCTCAGATAGAGAATACAATGTAACCATTTAGTTTGCATTTTACACAAGGTTTGGTTTAGGAGAAATATGCATATGTAGCATGTCTTAGCTGAAATGGGAAGATATTAGCTAATGCAATTTAACCATGTCATTGTCTCTTTCCGCTAATGTCTAGTTTTAGTTCAATGCAGATATGTAGCATGTCTTACCTTAAATGCTCAGATAGAGAATGCAATGTAACCATTTAGTTTGCATTTTACACAAGGTTTGGTTTAGGAGAAATACGCATATGTAGCATGTCTTAGCTGAAATGGGAAGATATTAGCTAATGCAATTTAACCATGTCATTGTCTCTTTCTGCTAATGTCTAGTTTTAGTTCAATGCAGATATGTAGCATGTGTTACCTTAAATGCTCAGATAGAGAATGCAATGTAACCATTTTGTTTGCATTTTACACAAGGTTTGGTTTAGGAGAAATACGCATATGTAGCATGTCTTAGCTGAAATGGGAAGATATTAGCTAATGCAATTTAACCATGTCATTGTCTCTTTCCTCTAATGTCTAGTTTTAGTTCAATGCAGATATGTAGCATGTCTTACCTTAAATGCTCAGATAGAGAATACAATGTAACCATTTAGTTTGCATTTTACACAAGGTTTGGTTTAGGAGAAATACGCATATGTAGCATGTCTTAGCTGAAATGGGAAGATATTAGCTAATGCAATTTAACCATGTCATTGTCTCTTTCCGCTAATGTCTAGTTTTAGTTCAATGCAGATATGTAGCATGTCTTACCTTAAATGCTCAGATAGAGAATACAATGTAACCATTTAGTTTGCATTTTACACAAGGTTTGGTTTAGGAGAAATACGCATATGTAGCATGTCTTAGCTGAAATGGGAAGATATTAGCTAATGCAATTTAACCATGTCATTGTCTCTTTCCGCTAATGTCTAGTTTTAGTTCAATGCAGATATGTAGCATGTCTTACCTTAAATGCTCAGATAGAGAATGCAATGTAACCATTTAGTTTGCATTTTACACAAGGTTTGGTTTAGGAGAAATACGCATATGTAGCATGTCTTAGCTGAAATGGGAAGATATTAGCTAATGCAATTTAACCATGTCATTGTCTCTTTCTGCTAATGTCTAGTTTTAGTTCAATGCAGATATGTAGCATGTCTTACCTTAAATGCTCAGATAGAGAATGCAATGTAACCATTTTGTTTGCATTTTACACAAGGTTTGTTTTATTAGAAATACGCATATGTAGCATGTCTTAGCTGAAATGGGAAGATATTAGCTAATGCAATTTAACCATGTCATTGTCTCTTTCCGCTAATGTCTAGTTTTAGTTCAATGCAGATATGTAGCATGTCGTACCTTAAATGCTCAGATAGAGAATGCAATGTAACCGTTTAGTTTGCATTTTACACAAGGTTTGGTTTAGGAGAAATACGCATATGTAGCATGTCTTAGCTGAAATGGGAAGATAGAGAATAATATTTATCTAGATTATTCTTTTAAAAAATAAACATTTGTTAGTGGATTATCGTGTACAAAAACTTTTATTGGACTCAAAATACTATTTTGAGGATTCAGTTTGAATTATGTTCTGTTCATCATTTATAGGTGATTCTGGGTACATGAGCCGGCCTTGGCTTATTACCCCCTTGCGTAGCCCGACTGATGTGTCTGAGGAGCGCTACAATAGGGCTCATAAGAGAACCAGGGCAGTGGTTGAATGAATGTTCGGGCTCCTGAAGATGAGGTTCAGGTGCCTTGACAGGTCGGGAGGAGCCCTCCAGTACAACCCAAAGAAGGTGGCTAAGATCGTTATAGCCTGTAGTGTCCTGCATAATATTGCACAGCGGGCTGGGATGCTGCAGGGTGTCCAGGCGCACCGAAACCTCCTCAGAGATGAGGAGGATGATCCTGTTCTAGAGGGGCCATTCCGGGACGAGGGGCTCAATGTCAGAGCAGACATCATCAATCGCCACTTTAGACGGTAAATAATAGAAGTTAGACTGGAGTATTGTCAATAGATGTGAACGCTAGGGAAATGACAAGTAGAGAATTGTGCAAACATGTTAGGATTGTTCATCAAATGCTAAAAATGTGTTTGATTTCTTAATATAGGTGATGCTCTGGTCATTGGGTCCTGTAGCGAGTCTTTGCCACCTGGTTTTTAAAGAGGACATCAGCTGGTAAGTATAAATGTATGGACTGTTGCTGGCATGAATTGTACACAAATACATCATATGGCATACATTTTCTAAACTAGTATTTAGTTTACACATTACTTAAAATGTAAATACTCAGAAAGGGATCCTCTAGCATAACTATCCTCTAGCATGACTATGGTTCAATGTCACACATTAGAGGTTCGTTCTGCTCAATATGACTCATCTTCACACTTGATAGAACATAACACAAGATGCTACACATGCTTAGTAAGCTAGTGACAGAAATATACTCAGAAATGGGGGGTGGGAGAGGGGTACAGAACTGATTCACACACTTGTATTAGTAATTTAAAAAAAATGTTTATGCCATTAGGGAGATGACATCATGTAAAGACTGAAAGTGAAGAATTAGAAGAATGACAGTGAAGAATTCCCAGACTGACAGTGGAAAAAGACAAGATTGAAATTGAAGAATACCAATGGGATCATGTCTGGCATTATCTTTCAAATCTGCTGACCTTGAAAACCATACAAAGACATGTTCACTAGACATGTGCGGTTCGTTTCCGCCTACATTATAACTATTAACCCCTAACCTGCTGTCCCTAACACCGCCGACCCCTACATTATAGTTATTAACCCCTAATCTGCCTCCCCCAACGTCGCCGCAATCTAATTTTAAGTATTAACCCCTAATCTGCCGACCCGATATCGCCGCCGCCTACATTATAGCTATTAACCCCTAACCTGCTGTCCCTAACACCGCCGACCCCTACATTATAGTTATTAACCCCTAATCTGCCTCCCCCAACGTCGCCGCAATCTAACTACAAGTATTAACCCCTAATCTGCCGACCGAATATCGCCGCCGCCTACATTATAACTATTAACCCCTAACCTGCTGTCCCTAACACCGCCGACCCCTACATTATAGTTATTAACCCCTAATCTGCCTCCCCCCAACGTCGCCGCAATCTAACTACAAGTATTAACCCCTAATCTGCCGACCGCAAATCGCCGCCACTATAATAAATGTATTAACCCCTAAACCGCCGCACTCCCGCCTCGCAAACACTATAATACATTTTATTAACCCCTAATCTGCCCTCCCTAACATCGCCGCCACCTACCTACAATTATTAACCCCTAATCTCCCGCCCCCATCGTCGCCGCTACTATAATAAGGTTATTAACCCCTAAAGCTAAGTCTAACCCTAACACTAACACCCACTAACTTAAATATAATTTAAATAAAACGAAATAAGTTTACTATAGTTAAATAAATGAATCCTATTTAAAACTAAAGACTTACCTGTAAAATAAACCCTAAGATAGCTGCAATATAACTAATAGTTACATTGTAGCTATTTTAGGATTTATTTTTATTTTACAGGCAACTTTGTATTTATTTTAACTAGGTACAATAGTTATTAAATAGTTAATAACTATTTAATAACTACCTAGCTAAAATAAATACAAATTTACCTGTAAAATAAATCCTAACCTAAGTTACACTAACACCTAACACTACACTATCATTAAATTAACTAAATAAATGAATCATATTTAAAACAAAATACTTACCTGTAAAATAAACCCTAATATAGCTGCAATATAACTAATAGTTACATTGTAGCTATTTTAGCATTTATATTTATTTTACAGACAACTTTGTATTTATTTTAACTAGGTACAATAGCTATTAAATAGTTATTGACTAATTAATAGCTACCTAGTTAAAATAATTACAAAATTACCTGTAAAATAAATCCTAACCTAAGTTACAATTAAACCTAACACTACACTGTCATTAAATAAATTAACTACAATTATCTACAATTAAATAAACTAAAGTACAAACCCCCCCCACTAAATTACAAAAAAAAACAAACACTAAATTACAAAAAATAAAAAAATATTACAAGAATTTTAAACTAATTACACCTAATCTAAGCCCCCTAATAAAATAACAAAGCCCCCCAAAATAAAAAAAAATGCCCTACCCTATACTAAATTACAAAAGTTAACAGCTCTATTACCTTACCAGCCCTGAACAGGGCCCTTTGCGGGGCATGCCCCAAAGAAAACAGCTCTTTTGCCTGTAAAAAAAAAACACAATCCCCCCCCCACATTACAACCCACCACCCACATACCCCTACTCTAACCCAAACCCCCCTTAAATAAACCTAACACTACCCCCCTGAAGATCTCCCTACCTTGAGTCGTGTTCACCCAGCCGGGCCGAAGTCTTCATCCGATGGGGCAGAAGAGTACATCCAGACCGGCAGAAGTCTTCATCCAAGCGGGGCAAGAAGAGGTCTTCCATCCATCATACAAGTACCAAAATACAAACAAACACTAAATTACCAAAAATAATAAAATATTACAATAATTTTAAACTAATTACACCTAATCTAAGCCCCCTACTAGCTATTAATATAGCTTCAATATAACTAATAGTTACATTGTAGCTATTTTAGGATTTATATGTATTTTACAGGCAACTTTGTATTTATTTTAACTAGGTACAATAGTTATTAAATAGTTAATAACTATTTAATAACTACCTAGCTAAAATAAATACAAATTTACCTGTAAAATAAATCATAACCTAAGTTACAATTACACCTAACACTACACTATCATTAAATTAACTAAATAAATGAATCCTATATAAAACTAAAGACTTACCTGTAAAATAAACCCTAATATAGCTGCAATATAACTAATAGTTACATTGTAGCTATTTTAGCATTTATATTTATTGTACAGGCAACTTTGTATTCATTTTAACTAGGTTCAATAGCTATTAAATAGATATTGACTAATTAATAGCTACCTAGTTAAAATAATTACAAAATTACCTGTAAAATAAATCCTAACCTAAGTTACAATTAAACCTAACACTACACTATCATTAAATAAATTAACTACAAGTACCTACAATTAAATGCAATTAAAAAAACTAAACTAAAGTACAAACCCCCCCCCCACTAAATTACAAAAAATAAAAAAATATTACAAGAATTTTAAACTAATTACACCTAATCTAAGCCCCCTAATAAAATAACAAAGCCCCCCAAAATAAAAAAAATGCCCTAACCTATACTAAATTACAAAAGTTAACAGCTCTATTACCTTACCAGCCCTGAACAGGGCCCTTTGCGGGGCATGCCCCAAAGAAAACAGCTCTTTTGCCTGTAAAAAAAAAACACAATCCCTCCCCCCACATTACAACCCACCACCCACATACCCCTACTCTAACCCAAACCCCCCTTAAATAAACCTAACACTACCCCCCTGAAGATCTCCCTACCTTGAGTCGTGTTCACCCAGCCGGGCCGAAGTCTTCATCCGATGGGGCAGAAGAGGACATCCAGACCGGCAGAAGTCTTCATCCAAGCGGGGCAAGAAGAGGTCTTCCATCCATCAGAAAAGTACAAAAAAACAAACAAACACTAAATTAGCAAAAATAATAAAATATTACAATAATTTTAAACTAATTACACCTAATCTAAGCCCCATACTAGCTATTAATATAGCTACAATATAACTAATAGTTACATTGTAGCTATTTTAGGATTTATATTTATTTTACAGGCAACTTTGTATTTATTTTAACTAGGTACAATAGCTATTAAATAGTTAATAACTACCTAGCTAAAATAAATACAAATTTACCTGTAAAATAAACCCTAACCTAAGTTACAATTACACCTAACACTACACTGTCATTAAATTAACTAAATAAATTAATCCTATATAAAACTAAATACTTACCTGTAAAATAAACCCTAATATAGCTACAATATAACTAATAGTTACATTGTAGCTATTTTAGCATTTATATTTATTTTACAGGCAACTTTGTATTTATTTTAACTAGGTACAATAGCTATTAAATAGTTATTGACTAATTAATAGCTACCTAGTTAAAATAATTACAAAATTACCTGTAAAATAAATCCTAACCTAAGTTACTATTAAACCTAACACTACACTATCATTAAATAAATTAACTACAAGTACCTACAATTAAATACAATGAAATAAACTAAACTAAAGTACAAAAAAAACAAACACTAAATTACAAAAAATAAAAAAAATTACAAGAATTTTAAACTAATTACACCTAATCTAAGCCCCCTAATAAAATAACAAAGCCCCCCAAAATAAAAAAAATGCCCTACCCTATACTAAATTACAAAAGTAATCAGCTCTATTACCTTACCAGCCCTTAAAAGGGCCTTTTGCGGGGGCATGCCCCAAAGAAAACAGCTCTTTTGCCTGTAAAAAAAACACAATCCCCCCCCCCACATTACAACCCACCACCCACATACCCCTACTCTAACCCAAACCCCCCTTAAATAAACCTAACACTACCCCCCTGAAGATCTCTCTACCGTGTCTTCACCCAGCCGGGCCGAAGTCTTCATCCGATGGGGCAGAAGAGGACATCCAGACCGGCAGAAGTCTTCATCCAAGCGGGGCAAGAAGAGGTCTTCCATCCATCAGAAGTCTTGATCCAGGCGGCATCTTCTCTGTTCATCCATCCGGAGCGGAGCGGCAGCATCCTGAAGACATCCCACGCAGAGCATCCTCTTCTTTCTTGATCCGACGACTAGGTGACTGTACCTTTAAGTGACGTCATCCAAGATGGCGTCCCTTGAATTCCGATTGGCTGATAGGATTCTATCAGCCAATCGGAATTAAGGTAGGAAAAATCTGATTGGCTGATTTAATCAGCCAATCAGATTCAAGTTCAATCCGATTGGCTAATGGAATCAGCCAATCAGATTGACCTCGCATTCTATTGGCTGTTCCGATCAGCCAATAGAATGCGAGCTCAATCTGATTGGCTGATTGGATCAGCCAATCGGATTGAACTTGAATCTGATTGGCTGATTGAATCAGCCAATCAGATTTTTCCTACCTTAATTCCGATTGGCTGATAGAATCCTATCAGCCAATCGGAATTCAAGGGACGCCATCTTGGATGACGTCACTTAAAGGTACAGTCACCTAGTCGTCGGATCAAGAAAGAAGAGGATGCTCTGCGTGGGATGTCTTCAGGATGCTGCCGCTCCGCTCCGGATGGATGAACAGAGAAGATGCCGCCTGGATCAAGACTTCTGATGGATGGAAGACCTCTTCTTGCCCCGCTTGGATGAAGACTTCTGCCGGTCTGGATGTCCTCTTCTGCCCCATCGGATGAAGACTTCGGCCCGCTGGGTGAAGACACGGTAGAGAGATCTTCAGGGGGGTAGTGTTAGGTTTATTTAAGGGGGGTTTGGGTTAGAGTAGGGGTATGTGGGTGGTGGGTTGTAATGTGGGGGGGGGTATTGTGTTTTTTTTTACAGGCAAAAGAGCTGTTTTCTTTGGGGCATGCCCCCGCAAAAGGCCCTGTTCAGGGCTGGTAAGGTAATAGAGCTGTTAACTTTTGTAATTTAGTATAGGGTAGGGCATTTTTTTATTTTGGGGGGCTTTGTTATTTTATTAGGGGGCTTAGATTAGGTGTAATTAGTTTAAAATTCTTGTAATTTTTTTTATTTTTTGTAATTTAGTGTTTGTTTTTTTTGTACTTTAGTTTAGTTTATTTCATTGTATTTAATTGTAGGTACTTGTAGTTAATTTATTTAATGATAGTGTAGTGTTAGGTTTAATAGTAACTTAGGTTAGGATTTATTTTACAGGTAATTTTGTAATTATTTTAACTAGGTAGCTATTAATTAGTCAATAACTATTTAATAGCTATTGTACCTAGTTAAAATAAATACAAAGTTGCCTGTAAAATAAATATAAATGCTAAAATAGCTACAATGTAACTATTAGTTATATTGTAGCTATATTAGGGTTTATTTTACAGGTAAGTATTTAGTTTTATATAGGATTAATTTATTTAGTTAATTTAATGACAGTGTAGTGTTAGGTGTAATTGTAACTTAGGTTAGGGTTTATTTTACAGGTAAATTTGTATTTATTTTAGCTAGGTAGTTATTAACTATTTAATAGCTATTGTACCTAGTTAAAATAAATACAAAGTTGCCTGTAAAATAAATATAAATCCTAAAATAGCTACAATGTAACTATTAGTTATATTGTAGCTATATTAATAGCTAGTAGGGGGCTTAGATTAGGTGTAATTAGTTTAAAATTATTGCAATATTTTATTATTTTTGCTAATTTAGTGTTTGTTTGTTTTTTTGTACTTTTCTGATGGATGGAAGACCTCTTCTTGCCCCGCTTGGATGAAGACTTCTGCCAGTCTGGATGTCCTCTTCTGCCCCATCGGATGAAGACTTCGGCCCGGCTGGGTGAACACGACTCAAGGTAGGGAGATCTTCAGGGGGGTAGTGTTAGGTTTATTTAAGGGGGGTTTGGGTTAGAGTAGGGGTATGTGGGTGGTGGGTTGTAATGTGGGGGGGGGGATTGTGTTTTTTTTTACAGGCAAAAGAGCTGTTTTCTTTGGGGCATGCCCCGCAAAAGGCCCTGTTCAGGGCTGGTAAGGTAATAGAGCTGTTAACTTTTGTAATTTAGTATAGGGTAGGGCATTTTTTTTATTTTGGGGGGCTTTGTTATTTTATTAGGGGGCTTAGATTAGGTGTAATTAGTTTAAAATTCTTGTAATATTTTTTTATTTTTTGTAATTTAGTGGGGGGGGGGTTGTACTTTAGTTTAGTTTTTTAATTGTATTTAATTGTAGGTACTTGTAGTTAATTTATTTAATGATAGTGTAGTGTTAGGTTTAATTGTAACTTAGGTTAGGATTTATTTTACAGGTAATTTTGTAATTATTTTAACTAGGTAGCTATTAAACAGTAAATATCTATTTAATAGCTATTGTACCTAGTTAAAATAAATACAAAGTTGCCTGTACAATAAATATAAATGCTAAAATAGCTACAATGTAACTATTAGTTATATTGCAGCTATATTAGGGTTTATTTTACAGGTAAGTCTTTAGTTTTATATAGGATTCATTTATTTAGTTAATTTAATGATAGTGTAGTGTTAGGTGTAATTGTAACTTAGGTTATGATTTATTTTACAGGTAAATTTGTATTTATTTTAGCTAGGTAGTTATTAAATAGTTATTAACTATTTAATAGCTATTGTACCTAGTTAAAATAAATACAAAGTTGCCTGTAAAATAAATATAAATCCTAAAATAGCTACAATGTAACTATTAGTTATATTGAAGCTATATTAATAGCTAGTAGGGGGCTTAGATTAGGTGTAATTAGTTTAAAATTATTGTAATATTTTATTATTTTTTGTAATTTAGTGTTTGTTTGTATTTTGGTACTTGTATGATGGATGGAAGACCTCTTCTTGCCCAGCTTGGATGAAGACTTCTGCCGGTCTGGATGTCCTCTTCTGCCCCATCGGATGAAGACTTCGGCCCGGCTGGGTGAACACGACTCAAGGTAGGGAGATCTTCAGGGGGGTAGTGTTAGGTTTATTTAAGGGGGGTTTGGGTTAGAGTAGGGGTATGTGGGTGGTGGGTTGTAATGTGGGGGGGGGATTGTGTTGTTTTTTTTACAGGCAAAAGAGCTGTTTTCTTTGGGGCATGCCCCGCAAAGGGCCCTGTTCAGGGCTGGTAAGGTAATAGAGCTGTTAACTTTTGTAATTTAGTATAGGGTAGGGCATTTTTTTTATTTTGGGGGGCTTTGTTATTTTATTAGGGGGCTTAGATTAGGTGTAATTAGTTTAAAATTCTTGTAATATTTTTTTATTTTTTGTAATTTAGTGTTTGTTTGTTTTTGTAATTTAGTGGGGGGGTTTTGTACTTTAGTTTATTTAATTGTAGATAATTGTAGGTACTTGTAGTTAATTTATTTAATGACAGTGTAGTGTTATGTTTAATTGTAACTTAGGTTAGGATTTATTTTACAGGTAATTTTGTAATTATTTTAACTAGGTAGCTATTAATTAGTCAATAACTATTTAATAGCTTTTGTACCTAGTTAAAATAAATACAAAGTTGCCTGTAAAATAAATATAAATGCTAAAATAGCTACAATGTAACTATTAGTTATATTGTAGCTATATTAGGGTTTATTTTACAGGTAAGTATTTTGTTTTAAATATGATTCATTTATTTAGTTAATTTAATGATAGTGTAGTGTTAGGTGTTAGTGTAACTTAGGTTAGGATTTATTTTACAGGTAAATTTGTATTTATTTTAGCTAGGTAGTTATTAAATAGTTAATAACTATTTAATAACTATTGTACCTAGTTAAAATAAATACAAAGTTGCCTGTAAAATAAAAATAAATCCTAAAATAGCTACAATGTAACTATTAGTTATATTGCAGCTATCTTAGGGTTTATTTTACAGGTAAGTCTTTAGTTTTAAATAGGATTCATTTATTTAACTATAGTAAACTTATTTCGTTTTATTTAAATTATATTTAAGTTAGTGGGTGTTAGTGTTAGGGTTAGACTTAGCTTTAGGGGTTAATAACCTTATTATAGTAGCGGCGACGATGGGGGCGGGAGATTAGGGGTTAATAATTGTAGGTAGGTGGCGGCGATGTTAGGGAGGGCAGATTAGGGGTTAATAAAATGTATTATAGTGTTTGCGAGGCGGGAGTGCGGCGGTTTAGGGGTTAATACATTTATTATAGTGGCGGCGATTTGCGGTCGGCAGATTAGGGGTTAATACTTGTAGTTAGATTGCGGCGACGTTGGGGGGAGGCAGATTAGGGGTTAATAACTATAATGTAGGGGTCGGCGGTGTTAGGGACAGCAGGTTAGGGGTTAATAGCTATAATGTAGGCGGCGGCGATATTCGGTCGGCAGATTAGGGGTTAATACTTGTAGTTAGATTGCGGCAACGTTGGGGGAGGCAGATTAGGGGTTAATAACTATAATGTAGGGGTCGGCGGTGTTAGGGACAGCAGATTAGGGGTTAATAGCTATAATGTAGGCGGCGGCGATATCGGGTCGGCAGATTAGGGGTTAATACTTGTAGTTAGATTGCGGCGACGTTGGGGGAGGCAGATTAGGGGTTAATAACTATAATGTAGGGGTCGGCGGTGTTAGGGACAGCAGATTAGGGGTTAATAGCTATAATGTAGGCGGCGGCGATATCCGATCGGCAGATTATGGGTTAAATAATGTTATTATAGGGTTTGCGATGTGGGGGGGCCTCGGTTTAGTGGTTCATAGGTAGTTTATGGGTGTTAGTGACTTAGTGTACTAAATGGGTGTTAGTGTACTAAAAACATACCGAATTTCGGAACGGAATAGAACCGAATTCAGCCGAATCCGAATAAATCCGAAACGAATTTATTCGGATCCGAATAAATCCGAAACGAATTTATTCAAATTTTGCCGAATCAGATTCGATCCGAAACGAAATTCTAAAAGTCCGAATCGATCCGAACCGAAAACGAACCGAATTTTTTAGCGGTGCACATGTCTAATGTTCACATGGTAAGTGCCAACTATTTGATAGAATAAGGCTGTGGAGGCATCCTATTGGAGACACTTAGATTATTTTCTAATTTTTAGATGGTATTTCACAGTCCTCTATTTTGGAAATGATGAATAAGACACCTATTGAAGATCAACTGTTTACCCCTGAATTGACTTTCAAAGACCATGCATTATCCAGGTTGGTTTACCAATGCATGCTAGTTAAGAATCACAGGAAGAATGTCGAATATTAGTAGCTTACATACATTAGTCATACTTAGTTCATAATTAGATATTTAGGTATCACAATCAGACACTTAGATGATTTTACTTTTTTAGATGGTATTTCAGTCCTCTATTTTATGAAATGATGAATAAGACACCTATTGAAGATAAACTGTTTACCCCTGAATTGACTTTCAAAGACCATGCATTATCCAGGTTGGTTTACCAATGCATGCTAGTTAAGAATCACAGGAAGAATGTTGAATATTAGTAGCTTACATACATTAGTCATATTTAGTTCATAATTAGATATTTAGGTATCACAATCAGACACTTAGATGATTTTACTTTTTTAGATGGTATTTCAGTCCTCTATTTTATGAAATGATGAATAAGACACCTATTGAAGATCAACTGTTTACCCCTGAATTGACTTTCAAAGACCATGCATTATCCAGGTTGGTTTACCAATGCATGCTAGTTAAGAATCACAGGAAGAATGTCGAATATTAGTAGCTTACATACATTAGTCATATTTAGTTCATAATTAGATATTTAGGTATCACAATCAGACACTTAGATGATTTTACTTTTTTAGATGGTATTTCAGTCCTCTATTTTATGAAATGATGAATAAGACACCTATTGAAGATCAACTGTTTACCCCTGAATTGACTTTCAAAGACCATGCATTATCCAGGTTGGTTTACCAATGCATGCTAGTTAAGAATCACAGGAAGAATGTCGAATATTAGTAGCTTACATACATTAGTCATACTTAGTTCATAATTAGATATTTTGGTATCACAATCAGGCACTTAGATGATTTTACTTTTTTAGATGGTATTTCAGTCCTCTATTTTATAAAATGATGAATAAGACACCTATTGAAGATCAACTGTTTACCCCTGAATTGACTTTCAAAGACCATGCATTATCCAGGTTGGTTTACCAATGCATGCTAGTTAAGAATCACAGGAAGAATGTTGAATATTAGTAGCTTACATACATTAGTCATATTTAGTTCATAATTAGATATTTAAGTATCACAATCAGACACTTAGATGATTTTACTTTTTTAGATGGTATTTCAGTCCTCTATTTTATGAAATGATGAATAAGACACCTATTGAAGATCAACTGTTTACCCCTGAATTGACTTTCTAAGACCATGCATTATCCAGGTTGGTTTACCAATGCATGCTAGTTAAGAATCACAGGAAGTATGTCGAATATTAGTAGCTTACATACATTAGTCATATTTAGTTCATAATTAGATATTTAGGTATCACAATCAGACACTTAGATGATTTTACTTTTTTAGATGGTATTTCAGTCCTCTATTTTATGAAATGATGAATAAGACACCTATTGAAGATCAACTGTTTACCCCTGAATTGACTTTCAAAGACCATGCATTATCCAGGTTGGTTTACCAATGCATGCTAGTTAAGAATCACAGGAAGAATGTCGAATATTAGTAGCTTACATACATTAGTCATATTTAGTTCATAATTAGATATTTAGGTATCACAATCAGACACTTAGATGATTTTACTTTTTTAGATGGTATTTCAGTCCTCTATTTTATGAAATGATGAATAAGACACCTATTGAAGATCAACTGTTTACCCCTGAATTGACTTTCAAAGACCATGCATTATCCAGGTTGGTTTACCAATGCATGCTAGTTAAGAATCACAGGAAGAATGTCGAATATTAGTAGCTTACATACATTAGTCATACTTAGTTCATAATTAGATATTTTGGTATCACAATCAGGCACTTAGATGATTTTACTTTTTTAGATGGTATTTCAGTCCTCTATTTTATAAAATGATGAATAAGACACCTATTGAAGATCAACTGTTTACCCCTGAATTGACTTTCAAAGACCATGCATTATCCAGGTTGGTTTACCAATGCATGCTAGTTAAGAATCACAGGAAGAATGTTGAATATTAGTAGCTTACATACATTAGTCATATTTAGTTCATAATTAGATATTTAAGTATCACAATCAGACACTTAGATGATTTTACTTTTTTAGATGGTATTTCAGTCCTCTATTTTATGAAATGATGAATAAGACACCTATTGAAGATCAACTGTTTACCCCTGAATTGACTTTCTAAGACCATGCATTATCCAGGTTGGTTTACCAATGCATGCTAGTTAAGAATCACAGGAAGTATGTCGAATATTAGTAGCTTACATACATTAGTCATATTTAGTTCATAATTAGATATTTAGGTATCACAATCAGACACTTAGATGATTTTACTTTTTTAGATTGTATTTTCAGTCCTCTATTTATGAAATGATGAATAAGACACCTATTGAAGATCAACTGTTTACCCCTGAATTGACTATCAAAGACCATGCATTATCCAGGTTGGTTTACCAATGCATGCTAATTAAGAATCACAGGAAGAATGTTGAATATTAGTAGCTTACATACATTAGTCATACTTAGTTCATAATTAGATATTTAGGTATCACAATCAGAAAAAGGAATACATATTATAGTTGATATAGAGGTATTTGAATGGACATGAAATATTACATTTATGTTCAGCATACATATATATTTATTATTGAAATGTGATATACATTATTATGTATAATTAGAAATTCTGATATTTAAATTTAATTTTTATTACACAATATAATGGTTTATGTTTATTTTATTTATTTATAAATTTAAATCATAAATATCTTGATAAAATGTTGCACAAAGTTAGAGCATAGACACAAGATGATTGTAAATGTATTTTATGAATATTTGACAACGTGTGTATTAACTTTGTAAAATTTTGTTTTTTAATTTCAGATTGTCATCTGATGACTTCCAGGAATATTTTTTTGTTTTTGTTTTTGTTTAAAAAACTTTTTATTTTTAAATGGTAATAATCAACATTTTATTATTAAAAACCCTCTTTTGAACAGATTATAATAAATATCCATATAATCTGTCAATAAAAAAACAATTTGACTCCCATGACTGGTAGTTGTCTATTTGACAAGCACATGCATAAGATCAAATTATGCATTAATTTTAGAAAATCCACTGATTCAGAGAATATTAAATTAAACTATCTTTTTTAAATTAATTGGGGAGTGAGATCCATCGATGCTTTTCTTTTGAAATTCTTTGATGTTAAAATAATTTCGGATATGTAGTCAGAATTTGACCTAAATTTTTTAATTTCACTTTTAAGAAGTGACAGTGTTGTTGAATGTAAAATTAATTTTATAAGATCTTGTATCTTCCTTAGGTATCTCAAAACATTATTTTATTAAATTTATAAATTTTTACATTTATAAATGGTAGGTCATTTAACTTCATATTTTTCACAAGCTAGTTATTGGATGCCATGTTAATAGATTTTATTTTCTAGTGGAGTCATTTAAAGGGACATTTAACTATAGTTATTAATATTATGTAGTTTTTAAAATCTTACCTCTTGGGTTAGACATCACATATCTATATATAATTTTCATTCCCCTTTAGTTTCTTTCGACAATGTTAAATCAACATTCCGAATGTTTTTGTCCTTAAAGGGACATTCACAAAGTATATTGTGTATTGATTTTTAAAAAATCATAAAAGAATTTAAACATATTTAGAAAGTACTATAGAATTACATTCAGTCTTTAAATATATTTTGAAAAATATACATCAATGCACATATCTTAGTCAATTACATAAGGAATCTATGTGCAACCAACAATCAGCATCAAAATAGCCTATGCAAATATGTATTTAATCCAAGAATATATATAATTACAATCTAATGATTGAATACCAAAACATATTAAGTTGTTCAAATATTATAATCTTATCCAAAATGCATAAATAACATATAGCTTAATGTCCCTCTAAGCTGAAGACTGCGAAATACATCCATTACAATATATATTTCAGTCAGTGTGTAAAACAATCCAGAAGTTAATCTAAATATGCTTTACTCATATGTTATACTAATTTAGCAAATGGAAGGTGCCTAGGTTTATGATTTTTCAAGCATTATTGTGAAATGTCTCTTTAAAGGGACATGAACTCAAAATATACTTAAAGGGAGACAGTTAAAAAATTAATGATTTATACATTCTGAATGAGTATTCTATTTTAAGCAACTTTATAAATCGTCTCATATTATCAATGTTCCTCGTGATGTTGCTATCATTACTTTAAAAATAAGGCATTAAATTGATAATTTATTTGCTTCAGTACTCTGGACAGAACTTGTTTTTTTTTTTGGTTGGATTAATTTATCCAACAATCATCAAGGACAACCCAGGTTTTTTGCAAAAATTGTCCGTAATCGAAAATATCATTATTGATTTGCAAAGAAAGATAACAAGATAATTCTTAACATTTGAGAATCGGATTAAATTATAAAGTTGCTTAACATTTCATGCTCAATCTGAATCACGAACGCTAAATTTGTTTGGACAGTGTCCCTTTAAGAGATTTAAAGAGTGTATTTACTTCTCTTCTTATCTTGACATACTTTGCTTGAAAAGCATATCGAGATAGGCTCAGTAGATGAAGATTGGTGGATGCACAGAGATGCCTTATGTGATTGGCTCAACCATGTGCATTTAAATTTCTTCTGTTGAGGATATCTAAATACAAAGATAAATTGAGTTACATTTTAAAGTCTAAACAATTTTCTATCTATACAGATCATTTGATACAATTGTTTGTTTGTAATGTCTATTTAAAAATAAAGACGCCATTGCACAATAACATATATGAGCAGTTCAGACAAATACAAGCTCGAGGTTTATTTACTAATAACAAACAAACAGTAGTTTAACATCTATAAACAGATTATCCAAGTTACTGACATTATAACCTGAATTTGAACATTCAGAAATGTTGCGTGGGAAACGGATCTTGAAACACCAGATTTGCATCTTTAAATATTAGAGTCTAATGTTACGCAATAGCACACAATCAATGTGCATTATAAAATACATTTAATAGAGCAATGTCAATACTTCACAATAAGTCAACAAATTGATTTTATGAACAATAAAGACATACAATATTAAATGTGTATTTGTATTAAAGAAACAGACCGTTATTAAACCGAAAAATGTATACAAAATTTAATAATGTGACAGTATTAGATTTTAAAGATAATGTAAACATTAATATTTAAGGGATCACGGATATTAAATCTGCGTCACACATATCCGCATGACAGGCCCATGAGTTACAAATAAGTCTACATGAAAAATGAAGTAACAGCACCACCAGGAGGTATGTGTAAGGAAGTTACTAAGATATGAAACATTAAGGAACGGCCAATCAGAGTTCATCACACAAACACAACTTGAGTCAGGATGGTCTCACAGACATTCTAACAATATTTCAAACTTTTATCCAATCAGATGTACAGATAACTTGTCCCATGGTGCATCTCATGTTTACTTCACCATATAAAAGTCCATTACACATTGCCATCTTTGTCAGTTCTCTAATGCCTGCAGGCAGTTTATATTATTATAATATATTTATTGGACAACCCAGCAGGCATGTCATCTCCCAGGTTCACCAAGCAAGAGAGCGCTGCACTGGTCCACGCCGTCAAGGACTTTTATCCCCAGCTGTTTGGGAACAAGAGGAGGTCGACAGATGCGCCTGTTAAGAAGGCCCTCTGGGAGTCTATCACCAATGCGTTTAAATTGGTGTGTGGCGTCCAGAGGAGCCAGGATCAAATCATGAGGAGATTCGGAGATATGAGGTTGCGCTTGACAAAAAAAGTCAACCTCATAAGGGACTGGGTACAAGCCTGTAAAAGAGGGGGCCAAAGAAAGGCCCTGCGGAAACTATACCTACTCCCTTATGAGGTGACTTTATGCGAGCTCCTCAATCTCCGGGTCCCCAAAAGATTTAGATCCTCGCCATCCTCGGCCTCCTCTTCTTCCCTCCCAGCTGCGGGATCTGAAAGTCCTGACGCGGGGACCAGGGCAGCTGCTTCTCCGTCCGGTGGCCTGGGAGGAGATGAAAGAGAATCTGAACCAGGTAACTATCCAACTTCATATAATATGTTAATATTTGATTAGAATTTTAGAAAATGTGTATATAGTCAGATACTAAACCTATACAGATCTCACAACATACACTACATATGATGTTTAGATATCTGATTTTAGATTAGTGACACATGAAATAGGAATGATGTTTCTTGCGCTCTACAGAATATGCGTCACAGAGCGAAAATTGAATTGCGCATACACGTTAACATGGGTTTGCTGTAAGTGGCATTGCTTTATACATGTTGGTCAAATGACGGATGCGTAATTCCGCTTGGAATCATTGCGCAATGATCGCGAAAATTAGAATTGCGCATACACGTTAACATGGGTTTGCTGTAAGTGGCATTGCTTTATACATGTTGGTCAAATGACGGATGCGTAATTCCGCTTGGAATCATTGCGCAATGATCGCGAAAATTAGAATTGCGCATACACGTTAACATGGGTTTGCTGTAAGTGGCATTGCTTTATACATGTTGGTCAAATGACGGATGCGTAATTCCGCTTGGAATCATTGCGCAATGATCGCGAAAATTAGAATTGCGCATACACGTTAACATGGGTTTGCTGTAAGTGACATTGCTTTATACATGTTGGTCAAATGACGGATGTGTAATTCCGCTTGGAATCATTGCGCAATGATCGCGAAAATTAGAATTGCGCATACACGTTAACATGGGTTTGCTGTAAGTGGCATTGCTTTATACATGTTGGTCAAATGACGGATGCGTAATTCCGCTTGGAATCATTGCGCAATGATCGCGAAAATTGAATTGCGCATACACGTTAACATGGGTTTGCTGTAAGTGGCATTGCTTTATACATGTTGGTCAAATGACAGATGCGTAATTCCGCTTGGAATCATTGCGCAATGATCGCGAAAATTAGAATTGTGCATGCACGTTAACATGGGTTTGCTGTAAGTGGCATTGCTTTATACATGTTGGTCAAATGACGGATGCGTAATTCCGCTTGGAATCATTGCGCAATGATCGCGAAAATTAGAATTGCGCATACACGTTAACATGGGTTTGCTGTAAGTGGCATTGCTTTATACATGTTGGTCAAAATGAAATGTGAATTATTATATATGTGAAGAATACAGTATTCTTATTTTCAATATTATACATAATAAAAAAAAAATAGCAGAATCCAAAAAAAATAATAAAATATGCCCATCAATTTATGAGAATGAAATAACACAAAAAAATAATTAAAGCTACAGTAAACAACACAACTGATTGAAAATAAGAGTACAGGATATATTTATCATTAATTTAATTGAGGAAACAATTAACTCATGGGACTACCAAAAGATTAATAGTTTTTAATTGATTTGCTAATAATGTAAAGATTTTAAACATGGCATGATTTGTATTAATGATATCCAATCCTCATTTAATATATTACAGATCTGGATGTTGGTGCTGGATCCTCAAGCCAGGGCTTGTCACAGTATGGTATGTCTCATTTTAATTGACATTTGTCTTAGAAACATGAACAGAACATTACATACTAAATCCACATTGTTCAATATTTATATGTATCTGCAAAATGGATTAGTAAAATATTTACAAATAATAATAATAAAAAAAAAACATAGGATTACATTGTAAGACTACTCTGAATTTTTTTCCAATTTAAAATATCCCATCTATTCTGGATATCTTAATTTTAATGTAAGATTCTTTGAATGTCCAATTTATATTTTTCCCTTGTGTATTGCTTAATCTTATTTGTATACATTTTGAAAAAATTCACACACTTTTGCATATGATTTGTTTTTAAAAATATAGATTCCATTTTTGAAATTGATCACGTCATTTAAGGGACATGCCAACTAAATTTTACATTGAATGATTTGTAAACATGATTTTATTGTTTTGTTTAAACATTTTATGAGCTTTATACTGTTAGGTAAGGTCGGGCAGACTTGCTGGGCCTATGGCTCTTATCTGCCGTCAATATCTATGATATAAATATCTTTAAATTGCTAATGTAAGTACAATGTAAATCCTTTTACAAGATTTTAGACACTCAAGCTGTAAAAGTGGATCATCAAAAACCAATTAAAGGGGACAACATGTTGGATTAAAATGTCAATTTAATGGTTTAGGTCTGTCTGAATAACATATTTCATGTGTAAATAATCAACAAATTAATTTAAAGAATGATTTGTCTTTATGATGACAATGTATCTTTGCTTTTTATTTTGTCTGTTGTGTAATTATCATTAATATTTGATTTTTTTCTTTATTTTAGGCTGTGACTCAACATGGCTCACGCTAGAAGGCCTAGCACGCGTAGAGCAGGCCGTGTTGAGGAACGCAGCTGTCCTGAGAGGGATGGCCGACACCATGCAGGCCCAGCTACAGGTTCAGCATATGACTCTACGTCAGATGAGGCGGTGGAACTCAATGCTTGAATCTGTAGCTGGACAGGCACAGGACGATGAAGGGTATGACCAGTAAGTGGAGGATCTGGAGATGCTCCAAGGGTGCAGATAAGAATCCTCCGTCCACATGTTGATGTTTGTTTGTATGGTTGCCATTTGGCCTTTTTTTCTGTTTATTGTTGTGCCTGTTGCACTCTTTTACCTTGTCATATGGCTCCAATGGGGCTATGCTGGCCCTTGGCAACTCTCTTCATGGACTGTGATGCACTCTGTTACCTTGTCATATGGCTCCAATGGGGCTATGCTGGCCCTTGGCAACTCTCTTCATGGACTGTGATGCACTCTGTTACCTTGTCATATGTCTCCAATGGGGCTATGCTGGCTCTTGGCAACTCTCTTCATGGACTGTGATGCACTCTGTTACCTTGTCCTATGGCTCCAATGGGGCTATGCTGGCCCTTGGCAACTCTCTTCATGGACTGTGATGCACTCTGTTACCTTGTCATATGTCTCCAATGGGGCTATGCTGGCCCTTGGCAACTCTCTTCATGGACTGTGATGCACTCTGTTACCTTGTCATATGGCTCCAATGGGGCTATGCTGGCCCTTGGCAACTCTCTTCATGGACTGTGATGCACTCTGTTACCTTGTCATATGTCTCCAATGGGGCTATGCTGGCCCTTGGCAACTCTCTTCATGGACTGTGATGCACTCTGTTACCTTGTCAGATGGCTCCATTGGGGCTATGCTGGCCCTTGGCAACTCTCTTCATGGACTGTGATGCACTCTGTTACCTTGTCATATGGCTCCAATTTTCCTGATCTTTACCAGATTATTTATAAACGTTGTTGATGTTTTCTGACATACGAATAAAAGACATGTCATTGCACGATTCTTTGTCCTCCTTATTCATGTCATTGATTGAAATCTCTAGTTTATCTGGTTGATCCTTAAAGGGACCTACCAAAAATAATGGTGTTTTTTTATTATTTGTCTTTATATATTTTTCTAAAAGCTTTATCATTGCATGATTATGATTAGCATAGTAATTCTTTTATATATGTATATATAGATTGTTATATATGTATATTTCAAATTTCACATCCATGTGTGTATTTATAAACTCTGCATGAATTGATGCACCTTTAACAAATGATCAAAGGATTGATACAATGATATAATCCCTGTAAAGTGTTCATTTTATTGAAATAGTATTGTCTCTGTGTATCCTCTTTTTAAAAATAAAAATCATGTCCCTTTAAGTGATGGTGAGCACAATTGTTAATGAATGGATTTCCATTTCTAAAGCGTTTTTGTCCTTTTTACATGAACAAGGACATATAATCTTATTAATAAACAATCTTATTGTAATGTTGACAGCACATGTATTTCATTTTAAATTCTATCTTATTGTAAAAGTGTAACCAAATCAATCTCTGTGTGTAATGCGCATATTTTAGATGAGGAATATGTTTTTCCAAATATTTTTAAAAAATACTTCTCCTCTCATATATGGCTATAGGTAGGCTGACCATATTTCAACTTGAATAAATGACACGTTTGATCAATACATGTGTCATTATTGTTATTCCAAAACAATCTAAACATATCTTAAAACATCAATGGCATATGTATTTCTCATGTGTATCTTTTAAATGTTAAAGATATACACCATAGCTATAGTTCAAGGGACAGTCAAGTCCGAAAAGATGAATCATGATTTTGTGACATTCCTAGATAGCAATCTAGACACATACTAGTTACTAAAATATAAATACGTTTCTTATTGATATGCCAAGCTGTCAACTGAGTCCTTGTATTGGCTGCTGTTTTTCAGCGTTCTCGGATGCGCCATGTTGCTTAAGACGTCACCTGCCAGGCTGTCCAATGATTCCTTGTATTGACTGACGTTTTTACGCGATCAAGGATGCACCTTTTATTGGATGGCGTTTTTACGCGATCAAGGATGCGCCCTTTTTTGGTTTGCGTTCTTACGTGATCAAGAATGTGCCTTTTATTGGATTGCGTTCTTACGTGATCAAGGAAGCGCTATGTTAATTAAGACGTCACATGCAAAGGTAAAAAAACGTCTGATTGTATTACGTAGTCCCGCAATATTTGTTTGTGCACGTTAAACACGTTTGTGAATGAGAAGACAAGTTTAAAAACATGGCGAATATGGATTGTTTGCATCATGTTACATTGTTGACCCATAGCTGATAAAGACCACCACATTCTCTTTTGCTGGATGTCTGGTTGAATAAACGAACGAAAGCAAAATGTTTTCATGCATAAGATATTTCGAGGCAAGTGCAAATCTCTATAGTCCATGTTGTTTAATATGTTTGTCAACAATATGCTCCTTTTTATGAAAAATGACTGTTGTGTTTAATGTTAAAGATATCTAATTCATAAATATGCGCTATTGTGTTAGAATAAAGTAATCAATATGCATTTATCTTTATTATATGCTAAATATATGATGCCGACTTCTTCTAAATGTAATTTCGTCGTATATTTTATTAAAGGTTCATTAGACACTCACATTAAAAATCAAAATATTTTATTTGGTCTCTAGTTATATAGTCCATTGTTTAACAAATACACGTCTCATTTTGCTTCTGTTCAAATAAAATGTAAGTAATTTTCAGACTCCTCGCCAAGCCTCAAAGTTTCAGGTGAGTACCATCTCCAGCTTTCTCCTGTTTGTGTAAAGGGTCTTTTCATATGTTAATGATGGGGTATTGTCTTGTTTTACGGCTGTAATGGGGGTTCATCTATATTTTCAATAGAGATAACCCGATTTTCTTAGAAAGTGTTTAAAGATTTGTAATATTGATATCAGTATATGTTAATCTTGTTGTTTCTAGTAGTGTCTATTACATGCAGTTCTGTTAAAAATATAGTATACTGTCCCTTTAATGCAAATGTTGATTTTTGTATCATGTATGAGTTCCACATTGGTTAATCTCCAAATATATTATTGTTAGCATATTTTCACCCCCCCTCCTAAAAGGACTTTAAACCATATTCATTGTTAAAACAAATGTCTTTATAAAAATAAATTAACACAATAATGTCTCTTTAAGAAAATAGACTTTATTTAACACGTCAATATAAATCTGTTTTCAATATTTATTGTTTGAACAAGTACATGTAGATATACCAACAATCTGCAAATATATGTTAGCATATGTAATTTTGTTAAAGGGACAGTTTAGAAAACAAATAATGTTTTGCATTATTAAAAAAGTCAATTTTGTAATATCAATGATATCAAAGGTTTCTCACCAATTAATCATTTGTCTGTGTTTATTTTAATTTGCTAGCTAAACCTATGAGGTTCGTGTGCTCATTTCTTAGAGCTTGAAGAGTGCATGTAATCATTATGCAATTTGACCACTAGAGGGCATTTGGATATCATTTGTATATATAAAACCTTGAGCTCATACAGCATATTTACCATGTATTGATTATTGATGTCTAAAATGTTTTTATGTCAGAACAACAAGTAAGTGGTCATTTTTCATAGGCATAGATACAAGGGTAAGCACATAAGTCACACGTATTTCTCCATGTTTTTTTGTTTCCAACTTGATAATGCGTAATACAGTGTTTTCTTTGTAATCAATAATTCTGACTGTCCCTTTAAGCTGTGTTATTGGCATTCAAACAGTAATATGCCATCATGGATAATTGTAATGGTAATTTTGTTTGCGATTCGGGAAACAGTTTGGACATCACATCACAGAAACCAATCAATATCATGAACAAGGATAGGTATGTGATGTGGTTTTCACACACTTATAACCCACACTCTGCAAACAATCTGCCTCCATGGACCCGGTCCCATAGAAGTAGATTATATACAGAGTGTGGTCCACAAGTGTATGAAAACCACATCATTACATACCTATCCATTACACATTAAATAAAAAAAACATTAAACATGAAAACAAATACTTACTTCCTCTTCCTTCCTCTCTTCCCATGGGGCTGAGGCTCTGGGAGGGTCAACTGCCGACTCCGACGAGTTCTCATTGGATATGTTGTGGGAAGAGTGGAAGGAAGAGTACTGGGATGACCAAGGTGAGGAGGATGGGCCGGCAGGAGGAGATGGGCCGGCAGGAGAAGATGGCCCGGCAGGAGAAGATGGCCCGGCAGGAGAAGATGGCCCGGCAGGAGGAGGCCCAGCAGCAGGAGGCCCAGCAGCAGGAGGCCCAGCAGATGGCGGCCCAGGAGCAGGAGGCCCAGCAGATGGCGGCCCAGGAGCAGGAGGCCCAGCAGATGGCGGCCCAGGAGCAGGAGGCCCAGCAGATAGCGCCCCAGGAGCAGGAGGCCCAGGAGCAGGAGACAGACCAGCAGATGGCGGACCAGGAGGCAGACCAGCAGGAGGCAGACCAGCATGCGCCTCCCGGAACAAATTAAACATCTCTTGGTGGAGTCTAAAGGTTCTGTTTTGGCCTTCTTCTATTCGAGTAAGGAGGTGTATGATTTGGGTTTGGCCTTCAATGATTTTGTTTTGTCCTTCAATGATTTTGTTTTGTCCTTCAAGAATTCTAGTTCTGCCTTCTATATTTTGTATCCGGGAGTTACGCATCTGGTCAATGTAGTCTAGTAGAACCCGCACCTCCGCTATTTCCTCTTGTTGTGCACGGCGGGGTGCCCGTGCACGGCGGCCTGCTGGTGCACGGCGGCCTGCTGGTCCTTGAGGGGCCTCTGCTTCCGCGGCCTCTTCCTCTGCTGCAGGGTCCTCTTCATCAAAGGGGTCCTCTTCGTCAAGGGGGGCCTCTTCCCTCCGAGGTGGAGATTCATCCCCACCACTCTCATCCCGGGGAAAAGGAGGAGCCTGTATTTGCTGTGCTGCCTCCTCCCCAGACTCTGTATATTTTAAAAAGAAATAAATGTATATATTAGCATATTTCCAAATAAAGCTTTAAATTACTTAGCTTACGATACAATTACAAATGCAGCCTCATTAATCCAATTTTAAATCTAACAATCAATACGATTTCCGCATTTTATAAACCGTGTTTGTGATATCTCTGGTCAATCTGAATGTTTTAGCGTTTGTTTTCAGTCTGTTTAAATGCACACCTAACCTATAGCCTAGATACTGATGTAACCGCAAAGTAATTGTGAATGCGTGTAAACAACGTAATAGCATTAATCTGATCCTTAAAGGGACATGAAACCCAATGTTTTATCTTTCATGATTTCGAAGCATACAATTATAATCAACTTTCTAATGTACTTTTCTTATCTAATTAGCTTCATTCTCTGGATATTCTTTGCTGAAAAGCATATCTAGATATGCTTAGAAGCTGCTGATTGGTAGCTGCATATAGCTGCCTCCTGTGATTGGTTCACCGTGTGCATGGCTATTTCTTCATTAAAGTATATCTAAGGAATGAAGCAAATTAGGTAATAGAAGTAATTTGGAATGTTGTTTAAAATTGTATTCTCTACCTTAATCATGAAAGTAAAGGTTTGCGTATAGTGTCCCTTGAAATACATTCGTATGTTAATTTATTCTTAAATGAGCTTACCGTCAGATGAGAATGGCAGGTTCCCGGTATCAATTCCTCCGATACCGACTATATCCACCTCGGAGATGCTGGGATGCAACATTTCCTCCCATCGGCAGTAATTGATTTCCAGTGCAGGGCCGCCACCGGTTCCTGCGGCATTTCGGGCCTCCCGGCTTAACTTTTTCTTAAGATCCATCTTGCAGTCCCGGTATCGATGTTTAATAGAGTCCATATCTCTGTTCCGGCCACCCACTGCATTGACTGCATTCCTTATCTCATGCCAGAGCTTCCTCTTCTCAGTCGGGGTGGTCTTCTGATGCTGCAGCCTCCTATACCTGGCCATATAGGCTTCTACGAGGGCCTCCTTCTCCTCCATCGAAAACCTCGCCTCCCTAGTCGCCTTGGCCTTCCCCTGTGACGATGCCCTCTGTTTCCCGGACTGTGAAATCCTACTCTGTCCGCCACTGGGCCCAGCCACTTGTTCATCTTGAACCAAGTGGCTGGGTCCACCCACCGCTTCCACCCCCGCTTCCTGCCCCCCTTCCTGCCCCCCTTCCTGCCCTGTTCCTCTCCCCCTCCCTCTCCTCCCCCCTCTACCTCTCCCCTGCCTGCCCTCCATCTCTTCCCTAAACTAAACCCCAACTAAGCAAACAAAAAGTGAGTGTGATCAAATGAAAGGGGGTCAAAATAAAGAACTAAAAAGACCAAAAAAAGTGCTGAAAGTGTGAAAGGGATATAAATAAAAGAGGGTAAGGAGTATTTAAATGAACAAAATGAAGAAGAAGACTAAAAGGAGGATATGTTAACTAAATGTAACTAGGGGATGGTGATGGGATGGGGATGGGGTATGGGATAAGAGTAAATGGGATGAAAGGGAATGGGACTACAGGGAATGGGGTATGGAGTGTAGTATGAGAGGGTATAGTGTATGGAGTGTATGTAGTGTTATTGATAAGTGTATGTATGTATTGAATGTGTTTGCGTGTAAATGTGTTAAGTGTACAGAAAAAGCACTCGCACACTCACCCAAACCAACTGTCGCTCACTAACTCACACTACCACTAACTGACTCTCTCACACTATCACTAACTCTCAATAACTCACACTACCACTAACTCTCTAACTCACACTACCACTAACTCTCTAACTCACACTACCACTAACTCTCAATAACTCACACTACCACTAACTCTCTAACTCCCACTACCACTACCTCTCTAACTCCCACTACCACTACCTCTCTAACTCCCACTACCACTACCTCTCTAACTCCCACTACCAGTAACTCTCACTACCACTAACTGACTCACAATAATGCACCAAATCTCTAAGCTCCAATCTCCAAAAACCCACCAGCAACACAGTGAGAGAAGCCATTCTTGTGTGGTGCTTATATACCCTGTGTAAATGTTTAATGATGTACCGGTTTGCGTTGTAAATTGTGTTCAGGTGTGCTTTATTCTTACTTATTATTTGTGCAATGTGTATTAGGTGTGTGAATTTGCGCATGCTCATTTGGAGTTAGTATTTGTGGAATGTGTAGAATGCGATGATGTCATAGTGGTCGTTTTCTATAACATTGTCCAATAGTATTATGTTTAAATGTGAATTTGAGATGGTGTGGTATTAGTGAAGTGTTGTATATGTATGTTTGTCCTAATATATAGTAATATTAAATGCGAGTATTTTGCTAGTGGTTTTATTTTTTTTTCCCTTGTTGTTATTTTCCGTATTTCCGCATCTTAATGTATATGCGTATTCCCTGTATTTTATTTCAATAAAATTCCCCCCGCTTCTGAATGTGTAATGCTTATGTGCTTTGTTTAGTGATTGTTGTTGTGACATTTGCGGCGTGTTATTGTTGTGCATGATGTGGTATGCGTCATATGACCGAGCTGTGCGTATTTCTCGCGAGATCGAGTGTTAGATGAAAAAAGCGTGTTTGTTTGCATTTCCATTGATCTCTATGGGAGACTGTCTAACGCTGGCAGGATTCCGCGTGTGAAATACACGCGTTAGGAGTATCGTTAGAAGGTTTTGTTTGAACTCTAAATACCGGAGTCAAACAATGCCGTGCGTTAGACATAAACCACGCGTAGCGTTAGCACCCCATCTACCGCCAAACTCCAAATCTAGCCGTTAGTATTTTTTCATCCACTGCTTTAGCTCCTTCTTTTTTGCTCTCTTTCTGTTTTATATATAATATATATATATATATATATATATATATATATATATATATATATATATATATATATACTGTACATATATATATATAAATACATACATATATATATATATATATATATATATATATATACATCTTTAGGCATCTTTAGACATGTATATGTGTGTATCTCTATGTTAAAGCCCTTTGCAGTCCTTTTTTCTAACACCTGAGACCTCATATCTTTGATCCTGTACTTTATAATGCAATTTTTTTTAGAAATAATTGTTATTAGACAGTGTTAATATCAGTGTAGCTGTACTTTTACATGTATTTTTAATATGTTTTGTGACAATTTTTTGTACAGCGTAACAGTTTACCAGAGCTATGAGGCCACACTAATCATTTTAGCGTAAATCCCAATTGTGATCATGCTTTCAGATTTACTTTCAAATTAAAATAAAAAAAGCGGAATTTAACTTTCGAGCAAACAGCTGCAAAAACCCGTTGTCGCTCACGTGCAAACGATTATGCTCCACTCCTAGCCCAATGTTGGGAATGCTAAATTTGCTTAAATTTGCTCTAAAAATGGTTCTTAATATTCTGTAAATCACTGTTTGCTGTTGGGAATTTGATTATTGTGCGAATGTGCTTCTTAAGGGAATCCATTACTGGTTTGAGAGACTTGGTGCTCTGTTACACCCTACATATGCTGCTTAAAGTTTGTTTAGAAGAACCTGTAGCAACAAAATGCAAGCAGTTCATCAGCTTAACAATTCCTGTTATTGCATAAATTCTCTTTGTTTTTGGATCCAAGTCATGACTTCATATATTCTCATAATCTCATATATTGAATAAATAACATCCTTACTGAAACATTATTGTTGAAACACAGTGTAATCTGGCAGTGATGCAAGCTCTGCTCTCTCACTGTACCTCCTTGGCCTATAAATTCACCATGCCACTGCCTATCGATTCTGGATGTTGTTCTGATGATTTTTTTTTGTGTTTTGAGGATGTTAGGAATTATAGGATCAGATGACATTAGTCATGTGATCCATCAACAATTAGTATCCTATCAGTCCAGCCTTTTGTATTCCGTAAAGGAAAAAAAAATAAGATATTAAATTTTAGTCTATATTAAAAATGTTATAGGGAGCACAAATACACCTGGCATGTTGAAATAAACAGTATACTGAAATGGGATTTTCAACCTTATTTTGATGTCATTCACTTGTTTTAACAAATGCAAACTATAATATTATTTCTAAATTGTTCATTTAGCTGTATTTTTTTTTTTTAAAAACAACCTCTTTTGTTCATTGACATCAACTATAATTTTAAATATTAAATACTCATATATTAAACTATTGCCTTTGGGGCCGAATGATCAAGCTCTGTATGATGTAATCACCAGCTTTTTGAGAGTGCTATAGCACCATAGCTGAGCAGTGTTTCAGGGTCATGTGATGTGTCCCCGGTCCAGTCTGGGAGTACTGTTCCACTTTCCTTGTTTTGCTTGAGCTTAAGGGTGATTACAAAAGTCTGTGAATCCTGACTAGTTCCCAGTTTGTTTGAATATGAGTTTATCACCTGTGTGTGAACCTGCATTTGTGTAGCTGTATTAGGGTCCCAGGTTTTGGAAGAGACCTTGACGTGGTACCTGGGCTTGTCCCATTTGGCCTGTGTGAGGCATATAAAGCTTTTGAATGTATTTACCTATACTTTTAATGACAGGAATACAACCAACCAATATACGATGCAATATAACACATTGCTTTTTTCTGACAGACATACAATTTACACATAGAATAGAAGAAAAATACACCATAAACTATATAGTTCCACTTAGAATATTAAACATTTATTAACTTCTCTTGAATTCAGTATATGTACTTTATTGAATGAAATGGAGTTAGGAAACTTTCGAGACGGAAATGAGACACATATAGATGATCACATTTCTTACCTGGGACTCACGTAAAAAGTGATGAATAGGAGAAGACACATACACAATATATATATATACAATTAAGACAGGCTGAATACGCGACACTTCACAAATAATCAAAAACATATTGATTAGCCCTTTAAGGACGCAGCTTTCAGTTTGCTCAATTGTTTTATGACGGAAAAATTCCGTCATATGTCCTTAAGAGGTTAAAAGTGAAGCGTAAATAAACAATAATGTAGACACAAAACCGGAAATGACGTCATCTAATGCTACTTCCGGCTACGGAGACAAGTGAAGATGGGACATAGTACAGGGGAAGGAAATAGTGGTGCACAAGACAAAATGCCACTAAACAATAAAAGGTTGACATGGAAACAGACATGACAGCGATCTGACGATACATCTGGTCATAAAGATAATAACCATAGTACTTAACACAGGGGTAGATAATAGTGCTACATAAGACAACACATCACTGAACAGGCTGATAGTAAGATATAATAATAAAAAAGGGGGAATTTATTGGTGCAGCACAGGATGTTACATCATGAAATGGGATTTCGGCGCCAAACAATTAGTACAAACAGGATTTATGAGGAATTAGTTAAGGTATATAAGGTCACCAATAAAGAAGCCATTTAGTCTTGAGAAAGGCCCCATCTAAGGGCCGAAAAGCTTTGACACATTGGTAAGCCTTATGTTAATATTGCACTATTGTTATATTTGTTCACAGATTACCTATGGGATTTGATGGATCTACTATAAAGGACACATACTAGAAGATTGGTTACACTCTGCATCAGTGGATAGTTTATGTATTAAGCTTTTTTTTAAACTGTTTCACAGCAGACTGCTTCTTGGATTTTTTTTACATTTTTTACAAATTCTGATTGGACACTAGGTCACTGGTTTAAACCTTTGTGAATATTCTGATATTTTTGATCATATTTTTGACACCTTATTTGATCATATTTTTGCACATTTTTGTATTTTAAGTTTGGTATTTTTCACTTCAAGTTTTTCTATCTAATTTTTGCAATACAAAATTTTCTTCCTTACACTCATATTTTGCTATTTTTTACTTTTTCACTTTTTCATCTGCAAAATATACATGAGGATTAACTACACATAATTGGATTTATTGGACATCAACCAGCAAATTGGATATGGGATTATACCGTTTGGATTTATGGGCAACCGCTAAGACATTTATTTGGATGTGATGTATTTGGATGTGAATTATTGCATTTTTGTATATTCCATATATAATTTAGATCCTATACATTTTTTATAGTCTAGGTGCACCTAGTTTTTTAAACTGATACGTTTGGGCAAGTATTTATCTGTATGTACAGGGTTTTAATAAAGTAAGTTTGTTTTACACCTCTTCTTAGGCGCTTGAATATTTTGGCTATTGTAATTCATTTTAGTGTGAGCTAGAACACCCTTATATTTGAGCGACAGAAGCAGGTCATCCTAAGAGCTTGAACTCCTCTCTTTGTAATTGGTCCATTTGGCCAAATGCGGTAACTGACCCTTCCAGTTTCTTTTAAACTTAACTGAGAGCTTGTGAGCGAGTGCTAGACTTTGTTCTTGTGTGTATTGTAATGTCTGTTTAGTAATTTTCCCTAGGAACTTGCTCCCAGGCTGGTCTGGGCCAAGACTGCATGTGACTCTAGAAATAGTGTGGTAACTGACTCTTCCAGTTTCTTTTAATCTTAGCTGAGAGCTTGTGAGCGAGTGCTAGACTTTATTTTTGTGTGAACTTAATAGATACATACTTACATTTTAGGGAGCTAATATAAAGCCCCAATATAAATGCAGACCTGATATAGGGTATCAGGTAAAGCCACACTAGAGACGATCTGTGAACCGCTTCTATACAAATAATTTGTTTATTAAAATATTCTAAAATTTAAAACATAAACTACAAGTCAGTAAGTCACTCAGGGCTCCAATGTAAAATGGCTACAAAGTACTTATTATACAAAGTTTCCAATGAGGATGGCAGTGGATTGTATCAATCTATCTGTGTAACTGCCAATCTATTGCAGGAGAAACATCCTTTACTGTGACATCACTAACTGTGCGTATTCCCGGCGTACGTTTCATCACGCCAATGTGGCTTTTTTAATGGTAATAAAGAAGCGATCTGTCCCATCATTTTGTAGGTACATATCCCCCAATCATCCGATGTCCTACATATGTTGTAAATCCTTAAGGTGGTATTAGCATATTCGTCATACATTGTCAACAATTATGCAGTTATTATGTATTTATAATATTGTATAAGTTTTGATGTATATATATATATATATATATATATATATATATATAAATACCGTCCTCTTTACTGTGTTACCCTCCTTGGGGACAGCTGCCTGGGTGCAAAGATACTTCAAACATTCCTTGCAAATAAATGCACTCTCAGGTCTTTTTCAAGTGAACAATCAAAGCTTTCTTTAATGAAACGTTTTCGGGGATGTTTTCCCCTTCATCAGCATGACAAAATGTGACAAAGCAAACAAATTTATACACATGTGTATACACAACAAACAATTCCCACCTGTGTTAGATCAGTGAAAGTGCGGCAAAAACTATCCGTGGAACGCATATCTTGCGTTCCACCATTACTAACCCGGAAGTGTCTACTTCTACTACTTCCGGTAGGTTACGTCAAATATTATACAACTTTTTAGTATGTATATATTATTTAAATCATATGTGTCAATGTTATGCATCAAATTCATATTATTACTATATACATGTGCTAATTATTCTTTTTGCATCCCCTCGATGCTTAAATGAATAAATACTTATAGTGCACTATCGGTGTTATCATTTCCTACTTATGTTTGTCACTTATATTACATTGATTATCTCAAAACAACTCACTACTTGTACCCCGCTCTTATCATTTTTGTAATACTGATCAGGTCTCTGTTTTTTATTTTTTCATTGTGATGCATGTACTTACTACACTGGTTGTGTTGCGAGTTTTTGTTATTCTGGTGATCATGGTAACATCCTTCTGCCGGAACTATTTGGCGTAGGGATCCTACGTTATACTATTCTTTAGGGCACTATGTTGTTATGCATATGTTCCGTTCTTATTATCAGTATAGGTACTGTGTTCATACTAATACTATTCTATTAATCTGACCCACATATACTAATCTAGTTACATCTTTCACCACTTTGCACTATATATATCATGTATATATTGACACAAATTAAAAATGGAAAAAATAAAAAAATAAAAAGTAACAGATAAAATGCTAGTATACATACTAACAATTATGCACTACTATATTGGCGATATGTACTACTGCAGGATTGGCCCCTGATGATATAAATATAATTGACTAAATATTTGGATAGAATCATGTCTTGTAAATTCAAATTTTATAAATTCAAATTATATTCAAATTTTATCTCTTATACAGTTCTTATGTTATTTTGCTTCCCCTCTTGTCATGATGTTATAGAACTGATTCTTCTCTTTCTTGGTGTACACCATCCCCTATCCTTTATATATGATCCTTCAATTGAAGGAACAGTTCCTTTTTCCTGTATCTTTTTCTGGTGTGACTCTACTTGCTCCTTGTTATGTCTTCAGCTCATTTTTATATAGATATCGGAGATAGAATGTATAAGAAGCGCAATATGCCTTCGTGGACCACTTGTATCATGAGTGTTGGGTGGCACCTAGGTGTCTCCCTCCTACTCAGGTTTTTGGTGTATGTTAGATAGCTCACCCCCACTGGGGACAAGTTCGCCAAACTACCAAAGCATACTAGGGTTTGCCACTGGCCATGCCTCGTAGTGTGTCTCCAATCTATATGAGCGCTTTATAGTCCGGTGGGGAATTCAGTCCCCCTGGGGTTATAGTGCCAAGTCTGTACATCCACTCTGCTTCACGCCTCAATAGGGTCTTATTCCGATCTCCCCCTCTATCCAGGGGGGGGATATGATCGATGAGAATGTACCTGATGGTCGATACTTGATGTGATTTTACTGCACAGTGTCTCGCCACCGGTTGGTCCGAATCCCCTTCCTTAAGTGCTACTCGGATAGCTCTCCTGTGATTGGCCATCCTTTCTCTGAGTGTTCCACTCGTTTTTCCAACATAGAATTGAGAGCACGGACAATAGAGCAGGTATATCACATGTGTCGTGTTGCAGGAGATGGAGTGTTGGATGGTGTACACTTTATTCGTTTGTGGATGGTGAAACGTTTTGGTAGATATCAACCCATTGCATGTGGTGCATCCCACGCACTTGTATGAGCCTTTGATGTTTTTATGTGTAGCACCTATGTAGCTTTTTTTGGGGTCAGTGCGGACCAAGTTGTCTCGTAGATTGGTTCCTCTTCTGTAGGCTATCATAGGTGTCATTCTCTCTGCAAATGTCAGCCTTGTGTCTGATTGTATCAGGGGCCAATGTGTCCTCAATATTTTGCCAGCTTGTGTGGTATTTGGGGCAAAGGTGGTAGCCATTATTAATTTATTTTCTGTTTCTGCTTTTGCTGCTTTGTGGATGAGGGTATCTTGTGTAAGTGGTAGGACCTCATTTAAGGTATCCTCCACTATTCTCTTCTTGTAGCCCCTGTGAAGAAACTTGTCCCTCATTTCCTGCAGCTGGGAGACCCCTGCAAAGTGGTTCGAATTGTTCCTAATTACACGTATCATTTGGGACTTAATGATCCCCCTCAGGAGTGTGGGCGGATGGCAGCTGTTGGCACTCAGTATAGAATTTCTATCTGTTGGCTTGTGATAAAGTGTACTTCCCAACTTCTGTCCCTGTATGTAGATATTTAGATCTAGGAACTGTATTTCTTTCTCATTGTGGCTAATTTTAAATCTCACAGTGGTTTCTGTGTTGTTTAGATGATTAAACCAATCGAGTAATGTTCTTTGCCCCCCTTGCCAGATCAAGAAAACATCATCGATGTATCTTACATAAAACACTATCGACGATGTGTCAGTGTTCCATAAATAATCATTTTCGAACTGGGACATAAATATGTTGGCATAGGATGGGGCGATATTCGACCCCATCGCAGTACCTGCTATCTGTAGGTAAAATGTTGTCTCAAATCGAAAATAATTATGGCTGAGGTAGTACTCTAAAAGGGTAAGTAAATATTCAACTGGTGGCCCCTCATATAGCCTGCCTTCCGTCAAATGAGTTCTTACTGCATCTATGCCCTTATCATGAGGGATGATTGTGTAGAGACTGTTGACATCCAGGGTTACCAGGATGTCACCAGTCTCCACACTCACATCCCTCATTTTCCTTATCAGATCATTGGTGTCAGCTATATATGATCTGACCCCCTTTACAGTTGGTTGTAAAAGGATGTTGATCACCTGCGCAACCGGTTGGGTAAGCGATTGTACTGCTGACACTATGGGACGTCCCGGAGGTTTATGTAAGGTTTTATGTATTTTTGGAGTTGTATACAAGATAGGTATTCGTGGATATTGTGTGACACAAAAATCATATAATTTGTCTGTTAAATACCCTTGTTGTAAACCCATCTGTAAAATGCCATCTATCTGTTTCTTGTACATGGTTGTAGTGTCTTTTGTTAACATGGAGTATGTGTCTGCATCTGCCAATTGTGTCAGGATGTCATCCCTATAGTCATCATAGTTCATTAATACAATCGCCCCGCCTTTGTCCGCGGGGCGAATTATGAGACTGTGATCATCCTGTAATGTCTTAATGGCTGTTTTTTCAATACTGGTTAAGTTGTGTTTCCATGTTTTAGTAGTCCTTTCCTGTTCCATGTCCTGGGTGACTAACCTCACATATGTCTTAGTGCTTGCCCTGCAGTTGTGAGGCTCAAATGTGCTGGGTTTCCTACATTTATGTAGGGGGTCAAGTGTATCTACAGTCTGGGGTGTATTTTGAAAATGTTCCTTAATTTTCATGCTTCTATTCAACTTATATATATCCGTTTTCAGATCTATTTCAGATATAGTATGTGTAGGCACGAACGCCAAACCTTTATTAAGGACTAGTGTTTCGGCTGGTGTAAGTGTGTGTTTACTGAGATTAACAACTATATTCTCCGTCTGAAGCGACGTATAGGTCTGTTCCTGTTTCTGCCCCCTCGTCCTCCTGATGTGTGGTCTATTCCACCTCCCTCTCCTCTCGATCTGGTGGTTACCCCTAAAAAATGTTCAGGTGTGGAGTGTACCCTACCTGAATATGAGGTATGATGTACTGTTTGTGAGGGGTATATGTCAGGTGAAGTTTGGTTGGTGTGTACGGTGCTAGTGTCAGTATCTGACGTATCTGCTCCACTCGTGTCGATAGTGTGAAACTGTACCCTCCTAGATCTTTGTGGTCTCCTAATCCTCCCTTCATTGGTGTTAGTTAACCACTTATATACTCTGCCATGTGTATAGTCTGATTTAACTGTGTTGAGTTTTCTATTTTTAAACACTAGTAATTCTGACCTGTATTTATCTATCTGTTGTTTGAGTTTAAGTAGCCAGTTCTCTTGTTGATCCCTGGTAAGTGTGTCATTGTGTATCTGTTCAAACGTGACAATTTCAACTCTGACCCTAACTAGGATGTTGGAAAACTTCCTCTACTACTAGCAACATTAGGTCTAAAGAGCACTTATTTAATATACGGCACCATTTTTTACGGAATTCTGGGTTCTCTCTACCTATTGTGGGAATATTTTTTAACCTAAACCCCCTGGGAATATGGTTAAGCCTATGATACTCTGATAAGTAGCTGCCATGTAGCATAAGGTCAATTTCACGTTTTTTTAATTTTAACAGGTTGTGATATACATTTACAGGGGTCTCACCAGCTGTTCTGTTGATCGGAGCGAATAAGATTCTGGCCGCATCATCATGTGTGTATGACACTGTTCCTATTTGCGCTCCAAGTGCCTGTGTTCCTGGATCCTCTGTATTCCCCATTGTGGTTATTCCAGGTGGAGGGAGCTCTGTAACGGGAGTTAGTGCAGCTTCCATCTTGGTAGATAATAATCCGTTCAGTGTAGGGCACTGGAAAAAACAGATTATGTACTTTGTTGTTCTCTCTTTGTTGCGGCAATCTTTATGTGCGCTGAGATGTTCGCACAATCCTGCTGTAGTATAGTAGGCACTGAATTTAATCACTGGTAGGTTCCTGGGGGTACACTAGTATAAATACCATACAAATACCGTCCTCTTTACTGTGTTACCCTCCTTGGGGACAGCTGCCTGGGTGCAAAGATACTTCAAATATTCCTTGCAAATAAATGCACTCTCAGGTCTTTTTCAAGTGAACAATCAAAGCTTTCTTTAATGAAACGTTTTCGGGGATGTTTTCCCCTTCATCAGCATGACAAAATGTGACAAAGCAAACAAATTTATACACATGTGTATACACAACAAACAATTCCCACCTGTGTTAGATCAGTGAAAGTGCGGCAAAAACTATCCGTGGAACGCATATCTTGCGTTCCACCATTACTAACCCGGAAGTGTCTACTTCTACTACTTCCGGTAGGTTACGTCAAATATTATACAACTTTTTAGTGTTAGATCAGTGAAAGTGTGGCAAAAACTATCCGTGGAACGCATACCTTTTTGCTGCACTTTCACTGATCTAACACAGGTGGGAATTGTTTGTTGTGTATACACATGTGTATAAATTTGTTTGCTTTGTCACATTTTGTCATGCTGATGAAGAGGAAAACATCCCCGAAAACGTTTCATTAAAGAAAGCTTTGATTGTTCACTTGAAAAAGACCTGAGAGTGCATTTATTTGCAAGGAATATTTGAAGTATCTTTGCACCCAGGCAGCTGTCCCCAAGGAGGGTAACACAGTAAAGAGGACGGTATTTGTATGGTATTTATACTAGTGTACCCCCAGGAACCTACCAGTGATTAAATTCAGTGCCTACTATACTACAGCAGGATTGTGCGAACATCTCAGCGCACATAAAGATTGCCGCAACAAAGAGAGAACAACAAAGTACATAATCTGTTTTTTCCAGTGCCCTACACTGAACGGATTATTATCTACCAAGATGGAAGCTGCACTAACTCCCGTTACAGAGCTCCCTCCACATGGAATAACCACAATGGGGAATACAGAGGATCCAGGAACACAGGCACTTGGAGCGCAAATAGGAACAGTGTCATACACACATGATGATGCAGCCAGAATCTTATTCGCTCCGATCAACAGAACAGCTGGTGAGACCCTTGTAAATGTATATCACAACCTGTTAAAATTAAAAAAACGTGAAATTGACCTTATGCTACATGGCAGCTACTTATCAGAGTATCATAGGCTTAACCATATTCCCAGGGGGTTTAGGGTAAAAAATATTCCCACAATAGGTAGAGAGAACCCAGAATTCCGTAAAAAATGGTGCCATATATTAAATAAGTGCTCTTTAGACCTAATGTTGCTAGTAGTAGAGGAAGTTACCAACATCCTAGTTAGGGTCAGAGTTGAAATTGTCACGTTTGAACAGATACACAATGACACACTTACCAGGGATCAACAAGAGAACTGGCTACTTAAACTCAAACAACAGATAGATAAATACAGGTCAGAATTACTAGTGTTTAAAAATAGAAAACTCGACACAGTTAAATCAGACTATACACATGGCAGAGTATATAAGTGGTTAACTAACACCAATGAAGGGAGGATTAGGAGACCACAAAGATCTAGGAGGGTACAGTTTCACACTATCGACACGAGTGGAGCAGATACGTCAGATACTGACACTAGCACCCTACACACCAACCAAACTTCACCTGACATATACCCCTCACAAACAGTACATCATACCTCATATTCAGGTAGGGTACACTCCACACCTGAACATTTTTTAGGGGTAACCACCAGATCGAGAGGAGAGGGAGGTGGAATAGACCACACATCAGGAGGACGAGGGGGCAGAAACAGGAACAGACCTATACGTCGCTTCAGACGGAGAATATAGTTGTTAATCTCAGTAAACACACACTTACGCCAGCCGAAACACTAGTCCTTAATAAAGGTTTGGCGTTTGTGCCTACACATACTATATCTGAAATAGATCTGAAAACGGATATATATAAGTTGAATAGAAGCATGAAAATTAAGGAACATTTTCAAAATACACCCCAGAGTGTAGATACACTTGACCCCCTACATAAATGTAAGAAACCCAGCACATTTGAGCCTCACAACTGCAGTGCAAGCACTAAGACATATGTGAGGTTAGTCACCCAGGACATGGAACAGGAAAGGACTACTAAAGCATGGAAACACAACTTAACCAGTATTGAAAAAACAGCCATTAAGACATTACAGGATGATCACAGTCTCATAATTCGCCCCGCGGACAAAGGCGGGGCGATTGTATTAATGAACTATGATGACTATAGGGATGACATCCTGACACAATTGGCAGATGCAGACACATACTCCATGTTAACAAAAGACCCTACAATCATGTACAAGAAACAGATAGATGGCATTTTACAGATGGGTTTACGACAAGGGTATTTAACAGACAAATTATATGATTTTTGTGTCACACAATATCCACGAATACCTGTCTTGTATACAACTCCAAAAATACATAAAACCTTACATAAACCTCCGGGACGTCCCATAGTGTCAGCAGTACAATCACTTACCCAACCGGTTGCGCAGGTGATCGACATCCTTTTACAACCAACTGTAAAGGGGGTCAGATCATATATAGCTGACACCAATGATCTGATAAGGAAAATGAGGGATGTGAGTGTGGAGACTGGTGACATCCTGGTAACCCTGGATGTCAACAGTCTCTACACAATCATCCCTCATGATAAGGGCATAGATGCAGTAAGAACTCATTTGACGGAAGGCAGGCTATATGAGGGGCCACCAGTTGAATATTTACTTACCCTTTTAGAGTACTGCCTCAGCCATAATTATTTTCGATTTGAGACAACATTTTACCTACAGATAGCAGGTACGGCGATGGGGTCGAATATGGCCCCATCCTATGCCAACATATTTATGTCCCAGTTCGAAAATGATTATTTATGGAACACTGACACATCGTCGATAGTGTTTTATGTAAGATACATCGATGATGTTTTCTTGATCTGGCGAGGGGGGCAAAGAACATTACTTAATTGGTTTAATCAGCTAAACAACACAGAAACCACTGTGAGATTTAAAATTAGCCACAATGAGAAAGAAATACAGTTCCTAGATCTAAATATCTACATACAGGGACAGAAGTTGGGAAGTACACTTTATCACAAGCCAACAGATAGAAATTCTATACTGAGTGCCAACAGCTGCCATCCGCCCACACTCCTGAGGGGGATCATTAAGTCCCAAATGATACGTGTAATTAGGAACAATTCGAACCACTTTGCAGGGGTCTCCCAGCTGCAGGAAATGAGGGACAAGTTTCTTCACAGGGGCTACAAGAAGAGAATAGTGGAGGATACCTTAAATGAGGTCCTACCACTTACACAAGATACCCTCATCCACAAAGCAGCAAAAGCAGAAACAGAAAATAAATTAATAATGGCTACCACCTTTGCCCCAAATACCACACAAGCTGGAAAAATATTGAGGACACATTGGCCCCTGATACAATCAGACACAAGGCTGACATTTGCAGAGAGAATGACACCTATGATAGCCTACAGAAGAGGAACCAATCTACGAGACAACTTGGTCCGCACTGACCCCAAAAAAAGCTACATAGGTGCTACACATAAAAACATCAAAGGCTCATACAAGTGCGTGGGATGCACCACATGCAATGGGTTGATATCTACCAAAACGTTTCACCATCCACAAACGAATAAAGTGTACACCATCCAACACTCCATCTCCTGCAACACGACACATGTGATATACCTGCTCTATTGTCCGTGCTCTCAATTCTATGTTGGAAAAACGAGTGGAACACTCAGAGAAAGGATGGCCAATCACAGGAGAGCTATCCGAGTAGCACTTAAGGAAGGGGATTCGGACCAACCGGTGGCGAGACACTGTGCAGTAAAATCACATCAAGTATCGACCATCAGGTACATTCTCATCGATCATACCCCCCCCCCCATGGATATTGAGGCGTGAAGCAGAGTGGATGTACAGACTTGGCACTATAACCCCAGGGGGACTGAATTCCCCACCGGACTATAAAGCGCTCATATAGATTGGAGACACACTACGAGGCATGGCCAGTGGCAAACCCTAGTATGCTTTGGTAGTTTGGCGAACTTGTCCCCAGTGGGGGTGAGCTATCTAACATACACCAAAAACCTGAGTAGGAGGGAGACACCTAGGTGCCACCCAACACTCATGATACAAGTGGTCCACGAAGGCATATTGCGCTTCTTATACATTCTATCTCCGATATCTATATAAAAATGAGCTGAAGACATAACAAGGAGCAAGTAGAGTCACACCAGAAAAAGATACAGGAAAAAGGAACTGTTCCTTCCATTGAAGGATCATATATAAAGGATAGGGGATGGTGTACACCAAGAAAGAGAAGAATCAGTTCTATAACATCATGACAAGAGGGGAAGCAAAATAACATAAGAACTGTATAAGAGATAAAATTTGAATACAATTTGAATTTATAAAATTTGAATTTACAAGACATGATTCTATCCAAATATTTAGTCAATTATATTTATATCATCAGGGGCCAATCCTGCAGTAGTACATATCGCCAATATAGTAGTGCATAATTGTTAGTATGTATACTAGCATTTTATCTGTTACTTTTTATTTTTTATTTTTTCCATTTTTAATTTGTGTCAATATATACATGATATATATAGTGCAAAGTGGTGAAAGATGTAACTAGATTAGTATATGTGGGTCAGATTAATAGAATAGTATTAGTATGAACACAGTACCTATACTGATAATAAGAACGGAACATATTCATAACAACATAGTGCCCTAAAGAATAGTATAACATAGGATCCCTACGCCAAATAGTTCCGGCAGAAGGATGTTAACATGATCACCAGAATAACAAAAACTCGCAACACAACCAGTGTACTAAGTACATGCATCACAATGAAAAAATAAAAAACAGAGACCTGATCAGTATTACAAAAATGATAAGAGCGGGGTACAAGTAGTGAGTTGTTTCGAGATAATCAATGTAATATAAGTGACAAACATAAGTAGGAAATGATAACACTGATAGTGCACTATAAGTATTTATTAATTTAAGCATCGAGGGGATGCAAAAGAATAATTAGCACATGTATATAGTAATAATATGAATTTGATGCATAACATTGACACATATGATTTAAATAATATATACATACTAAAAAGTTGTATAATATCTGACGTAACCTACCGGAAGTAGTAGAAGTAGACACTTCCGGGTTAGTAATGGTGGAACGCAAGGTATGCGTTCCACGGATAGTTTTTGCTGCACTTTCACTGATCTAACACAGGTGGGAATTGTTTGTTGTGTATACACATGTGTATAAATTTGTTTGCTTTGTCACATTTTGTCATGCTGATGAAGGGGAAAACATCCCCGAAAACGTTTCATTAAAGAAAGCTTTGATTGTTCACTTGAAAAAGACCTGAGAGTGCATTTATTTGCAAGGAATATATATATATATATATATATATATATATATATATATATATATATATATATATATATTGTTAGTTCCTTGATATGATATCAGATATGTCTAGTACTATGTCTGATTTGGATAAATAAATAATGTGACATACAGTTAAAATAAAAGAATTGCTGAAAATGTATGAGGGCTTTCTGCAATACAAGGAGCAGTGGTCATCCAACCTTTACTTCTTGCCCTCTTCATGACCTCTGAGTTTGCAGAGATAAATCACCTCAAACACATTCCGTCAGGATGCTTGACAGGCTCTGCTCATATGCAATTGGTCATACAAATGATTGTGCAATAGCACATATGGGCAGCAGATGTACAGTGTCTGCTGCTCATTCACCCAAAGCCAGGTGGACAGGTTCCCAAGTAGTGACTGCTACTCAAAGGGCTCCATTTATCAAGTTGTGGTTGCTAAAGTTGAATCATGCCATTGTATATATTCCCAACTAATGAAATCAGAGGTAGAAATCAGTTAGAAGAGGGTGAACAATCAATTGGTGTCAAGTCATTTTATCATTAAACCAAAACAAGTGCTATATCATGGTACTTACTCTTGTAGCTCATGCTCATATTCTTCACATATAGTAGAAATCAATAGCATTCAAGACAGAATTTGAAACAATTTATAAAATAAGAGATTATATTACTTGTAAAAGCAGTGAGGTAATATATGCACTGAAATTTAGCTGTGCCATATATTTATTGGCATGACTTCCTGCTCAATGAAAAGATTTTGTGACCGCCTTTGTAACATAAGAAATGATGCAAGACATCAACAAGAAAATCACTAATGTAACAAAACATTTGTTTTTACATAAACACAAGTCTGATGTCAAAGATGTTCAGTGTTTTGTTTACAGAAGATATCCCTGGGGATGCAATTTGGAAGATGCATTATTGAAAGTGGATGGATATAACTATTTAAATTAATACAATGTAACATTTATATATTTTTAGACAAATAAAAACCAGCACTGAGGTTCAACTTTATCTGCAAGTTTTATGAAATTTTAATACAATGTAGTTATATAGTTCATCGTATATCAGAAACACATCATCACTTTGTCAGTCATACACTGTCACCCCAAAAAATTACAGCACTACCACATTAATTTGCCAAAATAAATTTTGTTTTTAATCACTTTTCTTAGCAAAATGTGTAAACATGTCAACATTATGCACATTTATTTTTGTGTATATTTTCACTGTGTTAATTTTACATTGTAATTAATTTTTCTTAATATGATAATGCCCCTCACAATTAACAATTAAATATACAATAATTATTTTTTTTTATGAATCACACATCATTTATATTTTAATTTTAATTCTAGTTCTAACTTCAATATTAAAACATTGATACTTACAATTGGGGCATGTTAATTTGCATGCATATTACAAGTTTAAAGTAAATGCGTTTGCTTAAATTTAATGTGTCGGGTTAGTGTGACTGAAGACCTCGCATAAAGGATTAGGGATAAAATAAAAGTTACACCAAACACATGAAAAATACATTAAAATATACTGTTGCACTCATATAAACCCTATCTAATAAAAATTTGTCATAGAAATATTGATAATTATTTTTTTATATAAGGGTTAAAAGGTATATAGTATATGGTTATACAGTCCCTCACAATTAACAGTTAAACATACAATCGCCTAGATCACGAGTCTTGGGTTAGGGTTGAAAAGCAATGTTGAGAGGTCCCAACGCTGCTTTTTAACGCCCCGCTGGTATTACGAGTCTTGCAGGTACAGGTGTACCTCTCACTTTTTTTTTGTGACTCGAAAATACTGCAAATCCACTTACGTCAATTGTGTATCCTATATTTTTAATGTGATTTTCCTAACGCCGGTATAACGAGTCTTCCTCAAAGTGAGCGGTACACCCTCTACCTCCAAGATCCCTAACGCATTTGAAAGTCAGTAGTTAAGAGTTTTATGGGCTAACGCCGTAGCATAAAACTCTTAACTAAAGTGCTAAAAATACACTAACACCCATAAACTACCTATTAACCCCTAAACTGAGCCCCCCCCCCCCAACATAGCAAACATTTAAATAAAAATTTTAACCCCTAATTTGCCGAACCGGACATCGCCACCACTTTAATAAATATATTAACCCCTAAACCGCCGCACTCCCGCCTCGCAAACACTAGTTAAATATTATTAACCCCTAATCTGCCGTCCCTAACATCGCCGCCACCTACCTACATTTATTAACCCCTATTCTGCCGCTACTATATTAAACGTCGCCGTCACTATATTAAATGTATTAACCCCTAAACCTAAGTCTAACCCTAACCCTAACACCCCCTAACTTAAATATAATTTAAATAAATCAAAATAAAATTACTATAATTAACTAACGGCTAGATTTGGAGTTTGGCGGTAGAAGGTGTGCTAACGCTACGCTTGGTTTATGTCTAACGCACGGCATTGTTTGACTCCGGTATTTAGAGTTCAAACAATACCTTCTAACGATACTCCTAACGCGTGTATTTCACACGCGGAATCCTGCCCGCGTTAGACAGTCTCCCATAGAGATCAATGGAAAAGCAAACACGCTTTTTTCATCTAACACTCGATCTCGCGAGAAATACGCACAGCTCGGTCATATGACGCATACCACATCATGCACAACAATAACACGCTGCAAATGTCACAACAACAATCACTAAACAAAGCACAGAAGCATTACACATTCACAAGCGGGGGGAATTTTAATATAATAAAATACAGGGAATACGCATATACTTTAAGATGCGGAAATACGCAAAATAACAACAAGGAAAATAAAAAAAATACATACACTAGTAAAATAATCACATTCAATATCACTATATATTAGGACCAACATACATATACAACACTTCACTAATACCACACCATCGCAAATTCACATTTAAACATAAAACGAGCACTATGACATCATCGCATTCTACACATGCCACAAATACTAACTCAAAATGAGCATGCGCAAATTCACACACCTAATACACATTGCACATATAATAATTGCTAATAAAGCACATCTGAACACAATTTACAACGCAAATCGGTACATCATTAAACATTTACACAGGGTATATAAGCACCACACAAGCATGGCTTCTTTGACTGTGTTGCTGGTGGGTCTTTGGAGATTGGAGGTTTAAGATTAGAGAGTTTGTGCATTATTGTGAGTGAGTTAGTGTTAGTGTGAGAGAGTCAGTTGTTAGTGTTATTGTGAGTGAGTGGGAGTTAGTGGTAGTGGGAGAGAGTCAGTTAGTGGGAGCGTGAGTGAGTTAGTGGTAGTGGGAGTTAGTGAGAGTTAGTGGTAGTGTGATAGAGTCAGTTAGTGGGAGCGTGAGTTAGTGGGAGTTAGTGAGAGTTAGTGGTAGTGTGATAGAGTCAATTAGTGGGAGCGTGAGTTAGTGGGAGTTAGTGAGAGTTAGTGGTAGTGTGAGTTAGTGAGAATTAGTAGTAGTGTGAGTTAGTGAGAATTAGCAGTAGTGTGAGTTAGCGAGCGAGTGCTTTTTCTGTACACTTAACACATTTACACGCAAACACATTCAATTCATACATACACTTATCAATAACACTACATACACTCCATACCCCATACCCTCTCATACTACACTCCATACCCCATTCCCTGTAGTCCCATTCCCTTTCATCCCATTTACTCTTATCCCATACCCCATCCCATACCCATACCCTAGTTACATTTAGTTTACATATCCTCCTTTTAGTCTTCTTCTTCATTTTGTTCATTTAAATATTCCTTACCCTCTTTTATTTATATCCCTTTCACACTTTCAGCACTTTTTTTTGTCTTTTTAGTTCTTTATTTTGACCCCCTTTCATTTGATCACACTCACTTTTTGTTTGCTTAGTTGGGGTTTAGTTTAGGGAAGAGATGGAGGGCAGGCAGGGGAGAGGTAGAGGGGGGAGGAGAGGGAGGGGGAGAGGAACAGGGCAGGAAGGGGGGCAGGAAGCGGGGGTGGAAGCGGTGGGTGGACCCAGCCACTTGGTTCAAGATGAACAAGTGGCTGGGCCCAGTGGCGGACAGAGTAGGACTTCACAGTCCGGGAAACAGAGGGCATCGTCACAGGGGAAGGCCAAGGCGACTAGGGAGGCGAGGTTTTCGATGGAGGAGAAGGAGGCCCTCGTAGAAGCCTATATGGCCAGGTATAGGAGGCTGCAGCATCAGAAGACCACCCCGACTGAGAAGAGGAAGCTCTGGCATGAGATAAGGAATGCAGTCAATGCAGTGGGTGGCCGGAACAGAGATATGGACTCTTTTAAACATCGATACCGGGACTGCAAGATGGATCTTAAGAAAAAGTTAAGCCTGGAGGCCCGACATTCCGCAGGAACCGGTGGCGGCCCTGCACTGGAAATCGATTACTGCCGATGGGAGGAAATGTTGCGTCCCAGCATCTCCGAGGTGGATGTAGTCGGTATCGGAGGAATTGATACCGGGAACCTGCCATTCTCATCTGACGGTAAGCTCATTTAAGAATAAATTAACATACGAATGTATTTCAAGGGACACTATACGCAAACCTTTACTTTCATGATTAAGGTAGAGAATACAATTTTAAACAACATTCCAATTTACTTATATTACCTAATTTGATTCATTCTTTAGATATACTTTAATGAAGAAATAGCCATGCACACGGTGAACCAATCACAGGAGGCAGCTATATTCAGCTACCAATCAGCATCTTCTAAGCATATCTAGATATGCTTTTCAGCAAAGAATATCCAGAGAATGAAGCTAATTAGATAAGAAAAGTACATTAGAAAGTTGATAATAATTGTATGCTTCGAAATCATGAAAGATAAAACATTGGGTTTCATGTCCCTTTAAGGATCAGATTAATGCTATAACGTTGTTTACACGCATTCACAATTACTTTGCGGTTACATCAGTATCTAGGCTATAGGTTAGGTGTGCATTTAAACAGACTGAAAACAAACGCTAAAACATTCAGATTGACCACAGATATCACAAACACGGTTTAGAAAATGTGGAAATCGTATTGATTGTTAGATTTCAAAGTGTATTAATGAGGCTGCATTTGTAATTGTATCGTAAGCTAAGTCATTTAAAGCTTTATTTGGAAATATGCTAATATATACATTTATTTCTTTTTCAAATATACAGAGTCTGGGGAGGAGGCAGCACAGCAAATACAGGCTCCTCCTTTTCCCCGGGATGAGAGTGGTGGGGATGAATCTCCACCTCGGAGGGAAGATGCCCCCCGTGACGAAGAGGCCCCGGAACCAGAGGAAGAGGCCCCGGAACCAGAGGAAGAGGCCGCGGAACCAGAGGCCCCTCAAGGACCCGCACCCCGCCGTGCACGGGCACCCCGCCAAGCACAACAAGAGGAAATAGCGGAGGTGCGGGTTCTACTAGACTACATAGACCAGATGCGTAACTCCCGGATACAAAATATAGAAGGCCGAAGTAGAATAATTGAAGAGCTCAGTGGCATTCGAGAAGGCCAAACCCAAATCATACACCTCTTTACTAGAATCGAAGAAGGCCAAAACAGAAACTTCAATCTACAACAAGAGATGTTTAATTTCTTCCGGGAGGCGCATGCTGGTCTGCCTCCTGGTCCGCCTCCTGCTGCTGGGCCTCCTGCTGCCGGGCCTCCTGCTGCCGGGCCTCCTGCTGCCGGGCCTCCTGCTGCCGGGCCATCTTCTCCTGTCGGGCCATCTTCTCCTGCCGGGCCTCCTGCTGCCGGGCCTCCTGCTGCCGGGCCATCTTCTCCTGCCGGGCCATCTTCTCCTGCCGGCCCATCTCCTCCTCCTCACCTTGGTCGTCCCAGTACTCTTCCTTCCACTCTTCCCACAACATCTCCAAGGAGAACTCGTCGGAGTCGGCAGTTGCCCCTCCCAGAGCCTCAGCCCCGTGGGAAGAGGGGAAGGAAGAGGAAGTAAGTATTTGTTTTCATGTTTAATGTTTTTGGTATTTAATGTGTAATGGATAGGTATGTGATGATGTGGTTTTCATACACTTGTGGACCACACTCTGTATATAATCTACTTCTATGGGACCGGGTCCATGGAGGCAGATTGTTTGCAGAGTGTGGGTTATAAGTGTGTGAAAACCTCATCATCACATACCTATCCTTGTTCATGATATTGATTGGTTTCTGTGATGTGATGTCCAAACTGTTTCCCGAATCGCAAACAAAATTACCATCACAATTATCCATGATGGCATATTACTGTTTGAATGCCAATAACACAGCTTAAAGGGACAGTCAGAACATTATTGATTACAAACAAAACACTGTATTTCGCATTATCAAGTTGGAAACAACAAAACATGGAGAAATACGTGTGACTTATGTGCTTACCCTTGTATCTATGCCTATGAAAAATGACCACTTATTTGTTGTTCTGACATAACAACATTTTACACAATCAATGATCAATACATGGTAAAAATGCTGTATGAGCTCAAGGTTTTTGATATACAAATGCTATCCAAATGCCCTCTAGTGGTCAAATTGCATAATGATTACATGCACTCTTCAAGCTCTAAGAAATGAGCACATGAACCTCATAGGTTTAGCTAGCAAAATAAAATAAACACAGACAAATGATTAATTGGTGAGAAACCTTTGATATCATTGATATTACAAAATTGAATTTTTTAATAATGCTAAACATTATTTGTTTGCTAAACTGTCCCTTTAACAAAATTACATATGCTAACATAGAATATTTGCAGATTGTTGGTATATCTACATGTACTTGTTCAAACAATAAATATTGAAAACTGATTTATATTGACGTGTTAAATAAAGTCTATTTTCTTAAAGAGACATTATTGTGTTAATTTCTTTTTACAAAGACATTTGTTTTAACAATGAATATGGTTTAAAGTCCTTTTAGGAGTGGGGGGGAAAAATATGCTAACAATAATATATTTGGAGATTAACCAATGTGGAACTCATACATGATACAAAAATAAACATTTGCATTAAAGGGACAGTATACTATATTTTTAACAGAACTGCATGTAATAGACACTACTAGAAACAACAAGATTAACATATACTGATATCAATATTACAAAGCTTTAAACACTTTCGAAGAAAATCGGGTTATCTCTATTGAAAATATAGATGAATCCCCATTACAACCGTAAAACAAGATAATACCACATCATTAACATATGAAAAGACCCTTTACACAAACAGGAGAAAGCTGGAGATGGTACTCATATGAAACTTTGAGGCTTGGCGAGGAGTCTGAAAATTACTTACATTTTATTTGAACAGAAGCAAAATGAGACGTGTATTTGGAAAACAATGGACTATCTAACTAGAGACCAAATAAAATATTTTGATTTATAATGTGAGTGTCTAATGAACCTTTAATAAAATATACAACGAAATTACATTTAGAAGAAGTCGGCATCATATATTTAGCATATGATAAAGATAAATGCATATTGATTACTTTATTCTAACACAATAGCGCATATTTATGAATTAGATATCTTTAACATTAAACACAACAGTCATTTTTCATAAAAAGGAACATATTGTTGACAAACATATTAAACAACATGGACTATAGAGATTTGCACTTGCCTCGAAATATCTTATGCATGAAAACATTTTGCTTTCGTTCGTTTATTCAACCAGACATCCAGCAAAAGAGAATGTGGTGGTCTTTATCAGCTATGGGTCAACAATGTAACATGATGCAAAAAATCCATATTCGCCATGTTTTTAAACTTGTCTTCTCATTCACAAACGTGTTTAACGTGCACAAACAAATATTGCGGGAATACGTAATACAATCAGACGTTTTTTTACCTTTGCATGTGACGTCTTAATTAACATGGCGCTTCCTTGATCACGTAAGAACGCAATCCAATAAAAGGCGCATTCTTGATCACGTAAGAACGCAAACCAAAAAAAGGCGCATCCTTGATCGCGTCAAAACGCCATTCAATAAAAGGTGCATCCTTGATCGCTTAAAAACGTCAGTCAATACAAGGAATCATTGGACAGCCTGGCAGGTGACGTCTTAAGCAACATGGCGCATCCGAGATCGCTGAAAAACCTCAGCCAATACAAGGACTCAGTTGACAGCTTGGCATATCAATAAGAAACGTATTTATATTTTAGTAACTAGTATGTGTCTAGATTGCTATCTAGGAATGTCACAAAATCATGATTCATCTTTTCGGACTTGACTGTCCCTTGAACTATAGCTATGGTGTATATCTTTAACATTTAAAAGATACACATGAGAAATACATATGCCATTGATGTTTTAAGATATGTTTAGATTGTTTTGGAATAACAATAATGACACATGTAATGATCAAACGTGTCATTTATTCAAGTTGAAATATGGTCAGCCTTCCTATAGCCATATATGGGAGGAGAAGTATTTTTTAAAAATATTTGGGAAAAAATATTCCTCATCTAAAATATGCGCATTACACACAGAGATTGATTTGGTTACACTTTTACAATAAGATAGAATTTAAAATGAAATACATGTGCTGTCAACATTACAATAAGATTGTTTATTAATAAGATTATATGTCCTTGTTCATGTAAAAAGGACAAAAACGCTTTAGAAATGGAAATCCATTCATTAACAATTGTGCTCACCATCACTTAAAGGGACATGATTTTTATTTTTAAAAAGAAGATACACAGAGACAATACTATTTCAATAAAATGAACACTTTACAGGGATTATATCATTGTATCAATCCTCTGATCATTTGTTAAAGGTGCATCAATTCATGCAGAGTTTATAAATACACACATGGATGTGAAATTTGAAATATACATATATACACAAATAACAATCTATATATACATATATAAAAGAATTACTATGCTAATCATAATCATGCAATGATAAAGCTTTGAGAAAAATATAAAAAGACAAATAATAAAATTACATTGGAGATGTTAATCTTAAAGTCATTTACAATTGTATTACATATATGATTCTGGAAAAACAATTATTTTTGGTAGGTCCCTTTAAGGATCAACCCGATAAACTAGAGCTTTCAATCAATAAAATGAATAAGGAGGACAAAGAATCGTGCAGTGACATGTCTTTTATTAGTATGTCAGAAAACATCAACAACATTTATAAATAATCTTGTAAAAATAAGGAAAATTTGAGCCATATGACAAGGTAACAGAGTGCATCACAGTCCATGAAGAGAGTTGGCAAGGGCCAGCATAGCCCCATTGGAGCCATATGACAAGGTAACAGAGTGCATCACAGTCCATGAAGAGAGTTGCCAAGGGCCAGCATAGCCCCATTGGAGCCATATGACAAGGTAACAGAGTGCATCACAGTCCATGAAGAGAGTTGCCAAGGGCCAGCATAGCCCCATTGGAGCCATATGACAAGGTAACAGAGTGCATCACAGTCCATGAAGAGAGTTGCCAAGGGCCAGCATAGCCCCATTGGAGCCATATGACAAGGTAACAGAGTGCATCACAGTCCATGAAGAGAGTTGCCAAGGGCCAGCATAGCCCCATTGGAGCCATATGACAAGGTAACAGAGTGCATCACAGTCCATGAAGAGAGTTGCCAAGGGCCAGCATAGCCCCATTGGAGCCATATGACAAGGTAACAGAGTGCATCACAGTCCATGAAGAGAGTTGGCAAGGGCCAGCATAGCCCCGTTGTAGATATATGACAAGGTAAAAGAGTACAACAGGCACAACAATAAACAGAAAAAAAGGCCAAATGGCAACCATAAAAAAACATCAACATGTGGATGGAGGATTCTTATCTGCGCCCTTGGAGCATCTCCAGATCCTCCACTTACTGGTCATCCCCTTCATCGTCCTGTGCATGTCCAGCTCCAGATTCAGGCATTGAATTTAATCGCATGATCTGCCGCAGAGTCAAATGCTGAACCTGGAGCTGGGCCTGCATGGTGTCGTTCATCCCTCTCAGGACAGCTGCGTTCCTCAACATGGCCTGCTCTACACATGCTATACCTTCTAGCATGAGCCATGTTGAGTCACAGCCTAAAATAAAGAATAAATAAAATATTAAGGATAATTACACAACAGAAGAAAAAATAAGCAAAGATACATTGTCATCATAAAGACAAATCATTCTTTACATCAATTTGTTGAAATTGATTCTTTACACATTAAATATGTTATTCAGACAGACCAAAATCATTAAAGGGACAGTTTACTCAAACATGTTGTCCCCTTTAATTGGTTTTCGATGATCCACTTATACAGCTTGAGTGTCTAAAATCTTGTTAAAGGATTTACATTGTACTTACATTAGCAATTTAAATATTTTAATTATACTGTGGTAGGCACACCTATCCTTAAACATTTTGGCGTTGAGGACAAGCTGTGTAAACATAGCAACCTGAAGAAATTACATTCCCACTGGGTTAGACAAGAGATAATGTATCAACATTTGTACATAAATTGTTGGATCCAAGTAGTGGTGATTGGTATATGTAGTGATATCAAATTAAAGGGACACTGAACCTAAATATTTAAGTGACTGATTCAGATAGAGCATGACATTACAAATAATAAAATATTACACATATTCTTTAAATGTTAGAATTCTCTAGCTAGATTTTGAATGCAAGAATGTAGGTTTATAGGGCAGGCCATATTTGTTTATCAACTTTGGTTGTCCCTGCTGATTGATGGATACATTCATCCAACAATAAAGAAATAATGTCCAGACTTATTTTCGATTTAAAATTAATTCTAGGCATTTCTTTGTTTCAATAAAGATAGCAAGAGAATGAAGAATAATTCATAAGAGTAGTACATTATAAATTTGATTAACATTGCATGCTCTATTTGAATCACAATAGAAACAATTTGCCTTCAGTGTACCTTTAAGTATCTTATAATGTGGATTTTGAATGATACTTACAGCTGTGCCTGGGAAGGACAATCCGACACCCAGGACAATGAAGGTTGAGACAGGGGGAGGGATGGGATTGTGTTGGGGAGGGATGGGATTGGGTTGTGGATGGATGAGCTGCTGCTCCAGGGTAGACCGTACGGGCCAAAATACGGGGAGAGCGGCGAAGGGGGATGAAGTGGCGTTTTTTGGGAGGGACAGGATAGGAAAAATGGGAAGGGCCGGCAGGGGTCTGGGCAGGGGCCTGGGCAGGGGTCTGGGCCTGGGCAGGGTTCTTGGCCTGGGCAGGGGTCTGGGCCTGGGCCTGGGCAGGGGACTGGGCAGGGGTCTGTGACTGGGCAGGGGACTGGGCAGGGGCGGAAAACAGATGACCAGAGGTGGAGGATCCATCTGAAATAAATAATACAAATATATTAACATCTCATACATACTGAAATCAAATCAACGCATTTCAAATTGATTATGTTTTCAATATACTTAGAAGTGTGTTTGAATTTCTAAACAATTATGACATGAGGATATGGTATGCATATAGGCACTCAGATGAATATCAATGACTGTCTGTACAATTATAAAATTATTATTGTGGTTTGGCCTGGAATATGCATGTGATATAATGATGGCATGAATTAAAAAAAAAAAACAAAAAAAAAAAACAATCCAAGCATATTTTCATGCTGCCTGATATAGAAAGGGGCAGTAGTGTATTTGAACAGGCAAATAATATTCCTTTTATAAAGTGCAAAAGCTGTAGACTTTGAATGTCTTCAATAAAATGATTTCCAATAAAGCAACATGTTGGAAACATGATAGATATATTTCACATACCATCAGACTTCAAGGGAGCCTCTTCCTCCTCCGTCCCACATGTTAAATCAATCTCTGTAAAGCATAACATGCTGTGTACACGTTAAGATCAGATATTATAACATATGTTACTGTTGCTCAAAGACACACATCAATGTTGCATTAAAGATATACACACCAAAAGTTATGATTTACATCATTTTGATGGAGCATACAAATGACATTAGATTTGTTATTCTCAATGATTCAGATTTTAGATTTATTGTTTGTATTAATTTTAACATCATAAAAGCATAGTACATAGAACATTTAAGATTTCTCATGTGTGTATCACTTGATGACTGTTGTCAAAAATGAACATGGAAACAAACATATGCTATACATCTTCTGAATAACAAAGGTGTAGACTAAGGAATTTTTAATTATTAAGCTTTCAATATTCCAAGAAAATTAATATATAATCAGAGGAGTAAATGATATGTTTGTTTCAAATGTTGTGCTTCATCAGAATCATGCTCATAATATTGATTACCAATACACCTTCAATGACATATAAATGAGTCAATGGACTTACCAGAAGACCGCAAAGGCAGCTCTGTGTCAGTGCTGGATTCCTCTGGGCTCCCCACACCAACTCTCTCTATGAATGATATAGATATATATTAGTGAACACATTTGGGATAGCACTAAATCACATCTGTAGCGATTTTTAAGAATAATCAACTTGAAAATGTGAAGAATACAGCAGTCATTATCCAAAAAAATGCTTGATTGAATCAAGGGGATTCTGTTAAAAATGATGTATTGAACATATGTTTAATTTCTGACTATATTATACATCAAACTCATCTCATACGATGCTATTGCATATCTAAATATACCCATTGATCAATGTTCTTAAAAGAATACACACAAACCACATTTTGAATAACAGCTGTTGACAAATATAAACAAAGACATGTGGCACATCGAGCCATTTGTGCAATGTACAGTAATCTTGTTTAGGACACAACACATATTGATCACAATACCAAACCAAATTGATTAGTACAAATATGTAATCATGGTGCTGTTAAAGTATGCTTATATCTATAAAGTAACTCCAACAGTGAATATGTGAATTATATATCAATATTGTCTAATCCAAAGAATGTAAAGATTAATGAATCTATTGTTTATTAAAGGGACACTAACATGATTTATTTCAATTATTGATTTCACTGTTCAAACTGTTCCAAATGATTTAACATTGACTCCTATTATAATTTGAATGTTGCTACATTTTAATCTTAAAGGCAGATAAGCAATATTGGATTCAATAAATATTGTTTGTTGAAGGTATCCACCAATCATCACTAAAAACCCAGGTTGGTCAACAAAAATGGAGCTGCAGATAAACGTACATTCTTAATTTTAAAATACATTTAGCAATAGAATATTTCACATATGATTATAGTATTATATTTAAATGTTGATTAATATTGCATGCTCTATCTGAATGACAACATTAATAATTTTAGCTCAGTGTCCCTTTAATATAAAAATATATTGATTTGACAATGTTGGTGTTAATGAATTCTCTACTCCATATGTTGATGTAATAAATGGGATTGAGCATGCAATTCCAATCTAATATGTTATTTAAGGATATCCTAAGAATTATTTAATTTTCCTCTATTAAAGGGACATGAAGCTCTAAATGTGTAATTGTATACTTTTTGAAACTATGTACTACTGTTATCTGAACACAAGATTTTAACTTTTGTCAAAAAGATAATACCAGTAATGCATTGTTTAACCTAAACCAAAATCCATTTTTTTAGAAGAACTAAAACAATAGACTGAACCAATGTAGCTCATAAAATGTTTAAACAAAACAATAAAATCACGTTTAAAAATCAGTCTATGTAAAATTTAGTTGGCATGTCCCTTAAATGACGTGATCAATTTAAAAAATGGAATCTATATTTTTAAAATCAAAACATATGCAAAAGTGTGTGTATTTTTAAAAAATGTATACAAATAAGATTAAGCAATACACAAGGGAAGAATATAAATTGGACATTCAAAGAATCTTACATTAAAATTAAGACATCCAGAAGAGATGGGATATCTTAAATTCCAAACAAAATCAGAGTAGTCTTACAATGTAATCCTATATTTTTGTTTTATTTATTCTTATTTGCAAATATTTAAAAAATCCATTTTGCAGATACATATAAATATTGAACAATGTGGATTTAGTATGTAATGTTCTGTCCATGTTTCTAAGACAAATGTCAATTAAAATGAGACATACCATTCTGTGACAAGCCCTGGCTTGAGGATCCAGCACCAACATCCATCCAGATCAGTAATATATTAAATGAGGATTGGATATCATTAATACAAATCATGCCATGTTTAAAATCTTTACATTATTAGCAAATCAATTAAAAACTATTAATCCTTTGGTAGTCCCATGAGTTAATTGTTTCCTCAATTAAATTCATGATAAATATATCCTGTACTCTTATTTTCAATCAGTTGTGTTGTTTACTGTAGCTTTAATTATTTTTTTGTGTTATTTCATTCTCATCAATTGATGGGCATATGTTATAATTTATTTGGATTCTGTTTTTTGTTTTTATTATGTATAATATTGAAAATAAGAATACTGTATTCTTCACATATATAATAATTCACATTTCATTTTGACCAACATGTGTCAAGCAATGCCACTTACAGCAAACCCATGTTAACGTGTATGCGCAATTCCATTTTCGCGATCATTGCGCAATGATTCCAAGCGGAATTACGCATCCGTCATTTGACCAACATGTGTTAAGCAATGCCACTTACAGCAAACCCATGTTAACGTGTATGCGCAATTCCATTTTCGCAATCATTGCGCAATGATTCCAAGCGGAATTACGCATCCGTCATTTGACCAACATTTGTCAAGCAATGCCACTTACAGCAAACCCATGTTAACGTGTATGCGCAATTCCATTTTCGTGATCATTGCGCAATGATTCCAAGCGGAATTACGCATCCGTCATTTGACCAACATGTGTCAAGCAATGCCACTTACAGCAAACCCATGTTAACGTGTATGCGCAATTCCATTTTCGCGATCATTGCGCAATGATTCCAAGCGGAATTACGCATCCGTCATTTGACCAACATGTGTCAAGCAATGCCACTTACAGCAAACCCATGTTAACGTGTATGCGCAATTCCATTTTCGCTCTGTGACGCTTATTCTGTAGAGCGCAATAAACATCATTCCTATTTCATGTGTCACTAATCTAAAATCAGATATCTAAACATCATATGTAGTGTATGTTGTGAGATCTGTATAGGTTTAGTATCTGACTATATACACATTTTTAAAAAAAATAATAAAATATTAAGATATTATATGAAGTTGGATAGTTACCTGGTTCAGATTCTCCATCAGCTTCTCCCAGGCCACCGGACGGAGAAGCAGCTGCCCTGGCCCCCGCGTCAGGACTTTCAAATCCCGCAGCTGGGAGGGAAGAAGAGGAGGCCGAGGATGGCGAGGATCCAAATCTTTTGGGGACCCGGAGATTGAGGAGCTCGCATAAAGTCACCTCATAAGGGAGTAGGTATAGTTTCCGCGGGGCCTTTCTTTGGCCCCCTCTTTTACGGGCTTGTACCCAGTCCCTTATGAGGTTGACTTTTTTGGTCAAGCGCAACCTCATATCTCCGAATCTCCTCATGATTTGATCCTGGCTCCTCTGGATGCCACACACCAATTTAACCGCATTGGTGATAGACTCCCAGAGGGCCTTCTTAACAGGCGCATCTGTCGACCTCCTCTTGTTCCCAAACAGCTGGGGATAAAAGTCCTTGACGGCGTGGACCAGTGCAGCGCTCTCCTGCTTGGTGAACCTGGGAGGTTTCATGCCTGCTGGGTTGTAGAATAATCTAATAATTATAATAATAATAATATATATATATACGCCTGCAGGCATTAGAGAACTGACAAAGATGGCAACGTGTAATGGACTGTTATATGGTGAAGTAAACATGAGATGCACCATGGGACAAGTTATCTGTACATCTGATTGGATAAAAGTTTGAAATATTGTTAGAATGTCTGTGAGACCATCCTGACTCAAGTTGTGTTTGTGTGATGAACTCTGATTGGCCGTTCCTTAATGTTTCATATCTTAGCAACTTCCATACACATACCTCCTGGTGGTGCTGTTACTTCATTTTTCATGTAGAAGTATTTGTAACTCATGGGCCTGTCATGCGGATATGTTTGACGCCGATTTAATATCCGTGATCCGTTAAATATTAATGTTTAAATTCTCTTTAAAATCTAATACTGTCACATTATTAAATGTTGTCGGCATTTTTCGGTTTAATAACGGTCTGTTTCTTTAATACAAATACACATTTAATATTGTATGTCTTTATTGTTCATAAAATCAATTTGTTGACTTACTGTGAAGTATTGACATTGCTCTATTAAATGTATTTATAATGCACATTGATTGTGTGCTATTGCGTGACATTAGACTCTAATGTTTAAAGATGCAAATCTGGTGTTTCAAGATCCATTTCCCACGCCACATTTCTGAATGTTCAAATTCAGGTTATAATGTCAGTAACTTGGATAATCTGTTTATAGATGTTAAACTACAGGTTTGTTTGTTATTAGTAAATAAACCTCGAGCTTGTATTTGTCTGAACTGCTCATATATGTTATTGTGCAATGGCGTCTTTATTTTTAAATAGACATTACAAACAAACAATTGTATCAAATGATCTGTAGAGATAGAAAATTGTTTAGACTTTAAAATGAAAAGCAATTTATCTTTGTATTTAGATATCCTCAACATAAGACATTTAAATGCACATGGTTGAGCCAATCACATAAGGCATCTCTGTGCATCCACCAATCTTCATCTACTGAGCCTATCTCAATATGCTTTTCAAGCAAAGTATGTCAAGATAAGAAGAGAAGTAAATACACTCTTTAAATCTCTTAAAGGGACACTGTCCAAACAAATGTAGCGTTCGTGATTCCGATTGAGCATGAAATGTTAACTTTATAATTTACTCCGATTCTCAAATGTTAAGAATTATCTTGTTATCTTTCTTTGCAAATCAATAATGATATTTTAGATTACGGACAATTTTTGCAAAAACCTGGGTTGTCCTTGATGATTGTTGGATAAATTAATCCACCCAAAACAAAATAAATTTTGTCCAGAGTACTGAAGCCAATAAATTATCAATTTAATGCCTTATTTTTAAAGTAATGATAGCAACATCACGAGGAACATTGATAATATGAGTCAATTTTTAAAGTTGCTTAAAATAGAATACTCGTTCTGAATGTATAAATCATTAATTTTTTAACTGTCTCCCTTTAAGTATATTTTGAGTTCATGTCCCTTTAAGGAGACATTTCACAATAATGCTTGAAAAATCATAAACCTAGGCACCTTCCTTTTTCAAAATTAGTATAACATATGAGTAAAGCATATTTAGATTAAATTCTGGATTGTTTTACACACTGACTGAAATATATATTGTAATGGATGTATTTTGCAGTCTTCTGCTTCGAGGGACATTAAGCTGTATGTTATTTATGCATTTTGGATAAGATTATAATATTTGAACAACTGAATATGTTTTGTTATTCAATCATTAGATTGTAATTATATATAATCTTGGATTAAATACATATCTACATAGGCTATTTTGATGCTGATTGTTGGTTGAACATAGATGCCTTATGTGATTGACTAAGATATGTGCATTGATGTATCTTTTTCTAAGTATATTTCAAGACTGAATGTAATTCTATAGTACTTTAGAAATATGTTTAAATTCTTTAATTATTTTTATAAATTCAAGACACAATATACTTTGTGAATGTCCCTTTAAGGACAAAAACATTCAGAATGTTGATTTAACATTGTCGAAAGAAACTAAAGGGGAATGAAAATTATACATAGATATGTGATGTCTAACCCAAGAGGTAAGATTTTAATAAATACATAATATTAATAACTATAATTAAATGTCCCTTTAAATGACTCCACTAGAAAATAAAATCTATTAACATGGCATCCAATAACTAGCTTGTGCAAAATATGAAGTTAAATGACCTACCATTTTTTAATTTAAAAATTATAAATTTAATTAAATAATGTTTTTAGATACCTAAGGAAGATACAAGATCTTATAAAATTAATTTTACATTCAACAACACTGTCACTTTAATGTAAGTGAACCACTTCCCTTCTTAAAAGTGAAACCAAAAACATTTTTGTCAAATTCTGACTACATATCCGAAATTATTTTAACATCAAAGAATTTCACAAGAAAAGCATCGATGGATCTCACTCCCCAATTTTTAAAAAAAAGATAGTTTAATTTAATATTCTCTGAATCAGTGGATTTGCTAAAATGAATGCCTAATTTGATCTTATGCATGTGCTTGTCAAACAGACAACTACCAGTCATGGGAGTCAAATTGTTTTTTTATTGACAGATTATATGGATATTTATTATAATCTGTTCAAAAGAGGGTATTTAATAATCAAATGTGGATTATTACCATTTAAAAATAATTTAATTTTTTAACAAAAAAATAAATAAATATATATTCAGTGAAGTCATCAGATGACAATCTGAAATGAAAAAAACACAATTTAAATAAGTTAATACACACGTTTTAAAATATTCATAAAATACATTTACAATCATCTTGTGTCTATGCTCTAACTTTGTGCATAATTTGATAAAGATATTTATGATTTGAATTTTTTTATTAAAAACCAAACAAACCATACACCATTATATTGTGTAATAAAAATTAAATTTAAATATCATATTTTCTAATTATACATAATAATGTATATCAAATTTCAATAATAAATATATATGTATGCTGAACATAAATGTAATAGTTCATGTCCATTCAAATACCTCTATATCAACTATAATATGTATTCCTTTTTCTGATTGTGATCCCTAAATATCTAATTATGAACTAAGTATGACTAATGTATGTAAGCTAATAATATTCAACATTCTTGCTGTGATTCTTAACTAGCATGCATTGGTAAACCAACCTGGATAATGCATGGTCTTTGAAAGTCAATTCAGGGGTAAACAGTTGATCTTCAATAGGTGTCTTATTCATCATTTCAAAAATAGAGGACTGTGAAATACCATCTAAAAATTAGAAAATAATCTAAGTGTCTGATTGTGATCCCTAAATATCTAATTATGACTAATGTATGTAAGCTACTAAGATTCAACATTCTTGCTGTGATTCTTAACTAGCATGCATTGGTAAACCAACCTAGATAATGCATGGTCTTTGAAAGTCAATTCAGGGGTAAACAGTTGATCTTCAATAGGTGTCTTATTCATCATTTCAAAAATAGAGGACTGTGAAATACCATCTAAAAATTAGAAATTAATCTAAGGGTCTGATTGTGATCCCGAAATATCTAATTATGACTAATGTATGTAAGCTACTAAGCATCAACATTCTTGCTGTGATTCTTAACTAGCATGCATTGGTAAACCAACCTGGATAATGCATGGTCTTTGAAAGTCAATTCAGGGGTAAACAGTTGATCTTCAATAGGTGTCTTATTCATCATTTCAAAAATAGAGGACTGTGAAATACCATCTAAAAATTAGAAAATAATCTAAGTGTCTGATTGTGATCCCTAAATATCTAATTATGACTAATGCATGTAAGCTACTAAGATTCAACATTCTTGCTGTGATTCTTAAATAGCATACATTGGTAAACCAACCTGGATAATGCATGGTCTTTGAAAGTCAATTCAGGGGTAAACAGTTGATCTTCAATAGGTGTCTTATTCATCATTTCAAAAATAGGGGACTGTGAAATACCATCTAAAAATTAGAAAATAATCTAAGTGTCTCCAATTGGATACCTCCACAGCCTTATTCTATCAAATAGTTGGCACTTACCATGTGAACATGTCTTTGTATGGTTTTCAAGGTCAGCAGATTTGAAAGATAATGCCAGACATGATCCCATTGGTATTCTTCAATTTCAATCTTGTATTTTTCCACTGTCAGTCTGGGAATTCTTCACTGTCATTCTTCAAATTCTTCCCTTTCAGTCTTTACATGAAGTCATCTCCCTAATGGCATACATTTTTTAAAGAAAACTACTACTACAAGTGTGTGAATCAGTTCTGTAGCACTCTCCCCCCCTCCATTTCTGAATCAATTTCTGTCACTAGCTTACTAAGCGTGTGTAGCATCTTGTGTTATGTTCTATCAAGTGTGAAGATGAGTCATATTGAGCAGAACGAACCTCTAATGTGTGACATTGAACCATAGTCATGCTAGAGGATAGTTATGCTAGAGGATCCCTTTCTGAGTATTTACATTTTAAGTAATGTGTAAACTAAATACTAGTTTAGAAAATGTATGAAATATGATGTATTTGTGTACAATTCATGCCAGCAACAGTCCATACATTTATACTTACCAGCTGGTGTCCTCTTTAAAAACCAGGTGGCAAAGACTCGCTACAGGACCCAATGCACAGAGCATCACCTATATTAATAAATGAAACACATTTTTAGCATTTGATGAACAATCCTAACATGTTTGCACAATTCTCTACTTGTCATTTCCCTAGAGTTCACATCTATTGACAATAGTCCAATCTAACTTCTATTATTTACCGTCTAAAGTGGCGGTTGATGATGTCTGCTCTGACATCGAGCCCCTCATCCCGGAATGGCCCCTCTAGAACAGGATCATCCTCCTCATCTCTGAGGAGGTTTCGGTGCGCCTGGACACCCTGCAGCATCCCAGCCCGCTGTGCAATATTATGCAGGACACTACAGGCTATAACGATCTTAGCCACCTTCTTTGGGTTGTACTGGAGGGCTCCTTCCGACCTGTCCAGGCACCTGAACCTCATCTTCAGGAGCCCGAACATCCGTTCAACCACCGCCCTGGTTCTCTTATGAGCCCTATTGTAGCGCTCCTCAGACACATCAGTCGGGCTACGCAAGGGGGTAATAAGCCAAGGCCGGCTCATGTACCCAGAATCACCTATAAATTAAGAACAGAACATAATTCAAACTGAATCCTCAAAATTGTTTTTCGATTCTAAAAAAAGTTGGTGTACACGATAATCCACTAACAAATGTTTATTTTTTAAAAGAATAATCTAGTTCAATATTATTCTCTATCTTCCCATTTCAGCTAAGACATGCTACATATGCGTATTTCGCCTAAACCAGACCTTGTGTAAAATACCAACTAAATGGTTACATAGCATTCTCTATCTGAGCATTTAAGGTAAGACATGCTACATATCTGCATTGAACTAAAAGTAGACATTAGCGGAAAGAGACAATGACATGGTTAAATTGCATTTGCTAATATCTTCCCATTTCAGCTAAGACATTCTACATATGCGTATTTCGCCTAAACCAGACTTTGTGTAAAATACCAACTAAATGGTTATATAGCATTCTCTATCTGAGCAATTAAGGTAAGACATGCTACATATCTGCATTGAACTAAAAGTAGACATTAGCGGAAAGAGACAATGACATGGTTAAATTGCATTTGCTAATATCTTCCCATTTCAGCTAAGACATGCTACATATGCGTATTTCTCCTAAACCAGACCTTGAGTAAAATGGAAACGAAATGGTTACATTGCATTCTCTATCTGAGCATTTAAGGTAAGACATGCTACATATCTGCATTGAACTAACACTAGACATTAGCGGAAAGAGACAATGACATGGTTAAATTTCATTAGCTAATATCTTCCCATTTCAGCTAAGACATGCTACACATGCGTATTTCTCCTAAACCAGACCTTGTGTAAAATGGAAACGAAATGGTTACATTGCATTCTCTATCTGAGCATTTAAGGTAAGACATGCTACATATCTGCATTGAAATAAAACTAGACATTAGCGGAAAGAGACAATGACATGGTTAAATTGCATTAGCTAATATCTTCCCATTTCAGCTAAGACATGCTACATATGCGTATTTCTCCTAAACCAGACTTTGTGTAAAATGGAAACGAAATGGTTACATTGCATTCTCTATCTGAGCATTTAAGGTAAGACATGCTACATATCTGCATTGAACTAACACTAGACATTAGCGGAAAGAGACAATGACATGGTTAAATTGCATTAGCTAATATATTCCAATTTCAGCTAAGACATGCTACATATGCGTATTTCTCCTAAACCAGACCTTGTGTAAAATGGAAACGAAATGGTTACATTGCATTCTCTATCTGAGCATTTAAGGTAAGACATGCTACATATCTGCATTGAACTAAAACTAGACATTAGCGGAAAGAGACAATGACATGGTTAAATTGCATTAGCTAATATCTTCCCATTTCAGCTAAGACATGCTACATATGCGTATTTCTCCTAAACCAGACCTTGTGTAAAATGGAAACGAAATGGTTACATTGCATTCTCTATCTGAGCATTTAAGGTAAGACATGCTACATATCTGCATTGAACTAAAACTAGACATTAGCGGAAAGAGACAATGACATGGTTAAATTGCATCCTATAGCTGAACATTACGCTAACATTTTAAAATTACAGTGGCAATTGTCTAACTAATTAACCATGTTGTGCACAAATACTCACCAACGAGATAACCAGGGGGCATTTGTCTTTCCTCACACGGTCTCCACAGGGACGACTGAGCGAGGATGTGGGCATCATGACAAGCTCCTCCAAAATTCGCACACACATGCATAATCCTCATCTGTGCGTCACAAACATACTGCACGTTGAGGCTATGAAAATGTTTGCGATTTCTGAAGGGCAAGTCATCAATTGGAGCATGCAGCGCAATGTGGGTACAATCTATGGCTCCCAAGACATTGGGCAATTGAGCAATATCAAAGAATTCCTGCTTCAGGCGCCTCCAATCACCATAATTTTGTGGGAATCCTATGTAATGCTTACTGATCCGTACCATGGCGTCCAGAAAGTTATCAAACACCACAGAGAATGTACCTTGAGCCAGGCCATGCATGTACATTTCTCCGGATTGAAAACTCCCGGAGGCCAGGACGTAAAGACAACTTAGCATCTTACTCATGCCGGGAACAGCAGTCCTTATTCTTATACGTGGCTCCAAATGAGGTTTAAGAAGATCGTAAAGGCCAATGAGCTGTTCACAATTGAGCCGATACTTATCATAAACCTCAAAGTCGCTCATGTTTTCCAAGGTGGGTCTCACCCTGTAGACACGAGGACCTCGAACCAGACGACCCCTTCGTCTCAGTCTGAGCCGCCGAGGCTGCCTGATTCGATCAACAGCTAGTTCGCCAATAGCAGCACCAGCAGCGTCTACCATGTCATCGTCATCCATCTTTCAAAACAGCGTAACAAGGTATGCACTTGATCTGATGTGGATCACAAGTGATGCATTGGCCATGTTGTTTGGGGGATTTATAGTACAATTAGTCCAATGGTAGTGAGTTTGTAATGATTGCTGATTGTATTCACTTGTTTGTATGTGAGCGGCACGAATGCTTTCACAGTGGGCGTTTTTTTTTTTGTTTGCTGAAATGTTGTTTTCCCCCAATGAATCTCAATGTGAAAGTGTCAAATATCACACATGCAGTGCATGTTTGTAATGTTTGTTCATATGGTAATCAATATTTCTTAAACGCGATCTTATAGTAACAAGCACACGTCCAGGCTAACATGAATGAAAGTGCATAGTTGTGTATAATGTGCATCGAATGTGATCGATCCATGTTGCTGCAATATTGTTTGTAAACGATAAAGTAACATCTGCCATCTGTAGTATTGTATATATAAGTGATTGCCGAGCAGTCAATATTGTATGCGTCCCTTTAAAATCGCAATAATAATTCCGAACTTCCCGTCTGCCATCTGTAGTATTGTATATATAAGTGATTGCCGAGCTGTCAATATTGTATGCGTCCCATTAAAATGGCACTAATACTGAAGAACTTCCGGCTGTCATCTGTAGTATTGTATATATAAGTGATTGCCGAGCTGTCAATATTGTATGCGTCCCTTTAAAATCTCAATAATAATTCCGAACTTCCCGCCTGCCATCTGTAGTATTGTATATATAAGTGATTGCCGAGCTGTCAATATTGTATGCGTCCCTTTAAAATCGCAATAATAATTCTGAACTTCCCGTCTGCCATCTGTAGTATTGTATATATAAGTGATTGCCGAGCTGTCAATATTGTATGCGTCCCATTAAAATGGCACTAATACTGAAGAACTTCCGGCTGTCATCTGTAGTATTGTATATATAAGTGATTGCCGAGCTGTCAATATTGTATGCGTCCCTTTAAAATCGCAATAATAATTCCGAACTTCCCGTCTGCCATCTGTAGTATTGTATATATAAGTGATTGCCGAGCTGTCAATATTGTATGCCACCAATTAAAATCGCACTAATACTGAATAACTTCCGGCTGTCATCTGTAGTATTGTATATGTAAGTGATTGCCGAGCTGTCAATATTGTATGCGTCCCATTAAAATGGCACTAATACTGAATAACTTCCGGCTGTCATCTGTAGTATTGTATATATAAGTGATTTGCGAGCTGACAATATTTATTAATTGTCCCATTCAAATCTCCCTAATAATGCTGTTCCAAACTGTTATTTACGTATATGTTGTATTGTAGTATTGAGTGTTAAAGTTCAGAAAGGGGCGGTACAGTCGTGAATCTGTAATGTGTATGGTTGAATCTTCTAATGACGTAATCATATTATTAACCTGCCTATGTAGTTCTGAAATCCTCATTGTGTTGTTGTATTGCGCTACATTGTTATTGTGTGCTGAATAAAATATAAATGTGTGCTTTGTGGTTGCGTGATGGGTGATGCGTGTTATGTACATCTACGTATATATTGTGATTGTGTCCCACATATGCTGACTTCTATATAGCGGTCTGGCATTGTTGTTCCTTCCCATAAAGTGACATCTGTAATCTGGTGTAATGGTGTTCTTCTTGTACGTAATTCCTAATGGTTTAGTGTGATGGAATCATGATGTTAAAAGTACAGTAAAATCCATATGTTCTGTTTTGTGATTCCTAGAGAGAATGGAATGTGTTTTTCCCCCATCATTTGAATGCACATGTATGAGTGTATGGTAAAAGTAATGTATGTGCATCCATGACTGATCATGCGTTAAGCCTATGTAGATATGCAGTTGCTGCAAGCATATGAGTTGAATAAATGAAATGCAATAATAAAGGTAAATGAGAGGTGTTTCCCATTGTGTACTGTTTGTGAATCCTGAAATGTTTTAATGATTTTTTTGTCCGTTTAAATGTGATTTTTTTTGATAAAAAAGTTTGTTACTAGTGATGTTGATTTTTAGTTGATGTAATGTAAAAGTATGAAACAATTTAATGCTGTTGTGAATATTCAATAAGTACAATCCATAAGTCCACCATAGGGAAATAGTCATTTCTTGATCTATTTATCATAGCTGGGTCTAACGCAGAAAAGCATGTTTTTTTTTTCCTATTTCTAGCGCTGGTATTTGGAGTTTTTAGGTCTACGCTATTTGCGTGCGTTATGGAAATCTGTGTTTTGCGTGCACGAGCACGTCTTCCCCATAGAAGTCAATGGAGGCTCTAAATTTTGTTATTTTTTTTTTCAAAGACTGGTTTTCCTCGTAAAGTGAGTGACGTCATGAACTTTTGTGAAAAAGTAGCTAAATCGTGTTCATTTTGTAATAAATAACTTTTTTGTGTATGTAATGTGGTGTATATTGTTTGTATGCATCGATGAGTGTATGTTTGTGATAATCTTATTAGTTAGATGTAGCTATATGAGGGTCTTTTCTCGTGTGTCAATGTAAGTCAATGGGAAAATGGATTTGTGTTGTTTTTTTTCTAACACCCGAGATCTCGCAACTTTGATCCTTTGTATTTTGATGAAAAATAATTAAATCATAAAAATAAATATAGTGTAGTGTTTGTATGAGTTTAAGTGTACTTTGTGTAATATTTGTTTTGTGATTCGTGGATGTTTATTTTGTCGGTATATGTTAACTACTGGGTTTGAGCTGTCGGTAGAGATTTGAGCGTTGGGAGATTTTTGAGTGTCGGTAACTAAACTCTAAATACCGGAGTCCGTAAAAAACAAGCGTTAGGAGCCTCTAACGCTGGTTTTTACGGCTAACGCCCAACTCTAAATCTAGGCCTAAATTATTCCTATTTAAAACTAAATACTTACCTATAAAATAAACCCTAAGATAGCTACAATATAACTAATAGTTACATTGTAGCTAGCTAAGGGTTTATTTTTATTTTACAGGCAACTTTGTATTTATTTTAACTAGGTGCAATAGTTATTAAATAGTTATTAACTATTTAATAACTTCCTAGTTAAAATAAAGACAAATATACCTGTAAAAAAAAAAACGAACCTAAGTTACAATTACAACTAACACTACACTATAATTAAATTAATTCCCTAAATTAACTTCAATTAAATACAATTAAATAAAATTATCTAAATTACGAAAAAAAAACACACTAAATTACAGAAAATAATAAAATAATTAAAAGTTTGTTATACTAATTACACCTAATCTAATCCCCCTATTAAAATAAAAAAGCCCCCCAAAATAATAAAAAGCCCTACCCTACATTAAATTACAAATAGCCCTTAAAAGGGCTTTTTACGGGGCATTGCCCCAAAGTAATCAGCTCTTTGACCTGTAAAAAAAAGTACAATACCCCCCCAACATTAAAACCCACCACCCACACAGCCAACCCTACTCTAAAACCCTCCCAATCCCCCTTTAATAAAACCTAACACTAACCCCTTGAAGATCACCCTAACTTGAGAAGTCTTCACCCAACCGGGCCGAAGTCCTCAATGAAGCCGGGCAGAAGTGGTCCTCCAGACGGGCAGAAGTCTTCATCCAGATGGCATCTTCTATCTTCATCCATCCAGAGCGGAGCAGGTCCATCTTCAAGCCATCCGACGTGGAGCATCCTCTTCATCCAGAGTCTTCTTACTAAATGACGGTACCTTTAAGTGACGTCATCCAAGATGGCGTCCCTTCAGTTCCGATTGGCTGATAGAATTCTATTCTATTGGCTGTTCCTCTGGAATCCATATCTTCAGGCGCTTAGTCCAGCACATATCATGGTTTTTAATGTGTGGATGTGTATATATTAAATTTTTCACCTACAATGTAATTTTCCTGTGAATAGAGTTTGTTAACCTAATAAATTGGATTACTTTTGATAAAAAAAGAGTGCTGTATCCCCTCGCTTTTTTCAGGATTTGTAAAAATCCTGTCCGTTTTCTTTCTTATTATTTAATCAAATACCTTTTTGAGTGTCTGCACCACATTTGCCTCTGCATAATATATATGGAAATTGGGAATAACGGCCCAGTTTGTATAGTCATCTCTCTTCCACTCATTTATATATATGTATATGTTGCGGGTAAAGTCAGATATTGGGTAATTCTAGCAAACCATATTCCCCAAGGTTCACTTGGGGTGGATGCCAGAGGATCGGTGGGGCAAAAATAAAAAATAAATAGTGTAGATGGGGGAATTACAGTACATCGGGCTTTACTCACAGTCAAATTACAGTACATTGAGCTTTACCCACAGCTCCTTGGATAATCCTAGCATTACCCAGATTTCTGACTTTACCGTAACATATATATATATATATATATATAAATATATAGATAGATATACATATATATAGATATATATTAAAAAAAAAATACATTATATACTGTATATATATATATATATATATATATATATAGAGAGAGAGAGAGAGAGAGAGAGAGAGAGAGAGAGAGAGCAACTGAAGAGCACTCTCACTTCATGGTTAGCTTGCCAGGGTGCATGCAGGAAAAATGGTATAAATAAAGAATGGCTTGCACTCACTGAAGGGGATACGGTCTGAAACGTCACAATAAAGGCACGTATTTTGAAAAGCCCAGTGAGTGCAAGCCATATATATATATATATATATATATATATATATAAGATAAAGTCCAGCACCAATTCTCCTTATGTTTATGGGTGCAAGCAGTCTCTGTCTCACCTCAAACAGATAATAATATCAAACGTAGAAATGACTGCAGCACTCCAATTTCTTTTAAAGATTTTTTATTACAGGCAGTGAAATACAGGCGACGTTTCAGGTTTCTGAGACTTGGCTTGAGAAAGGGCAGAAGCCCGAAACGTTGCCTGTATTTCACTGCTTGTAATAAAAAATCTTTAAAATAAATTGGAGTGCTGCAGCCATTTCTACGTTTGAGATATATATATATATATATATATATATATATATATATATATATATATATATATATATATATAATATATATAAATAAATAACTAGAACATTTTCTTCTATGTAGGTTTAACTTCTGTCAGGATACCACGCGAGCAATAAGTGTTTTTTTTCCAGTTTGCGCTCTCCATTGAAGTCTATTGGTAGAAGTCAGCTTTTCACTAGCATTTGTTTGTACATTTTAGTTTCAAGTTGTAATATGCATATATATATATATATATATATATATATATATATATATATATATATATATACAGGGAGTGCAGAATTATTAGGCAAATTAGTATTTTGACCACATCATCCTCTTTATGCATGTTGTCTTACTCCAAGCCATATAGGCTCGAAAGCCTACTACCAATTAAGCATATTAGGTGATGTGCATCTCTGTAATGAGAAGGGGTGTGGTCTAATGACATCAACACCCTATATCAGGTGTGCATAATTATTAGGCAACTTCCTTTCCTTTGGCAAAATAGGTCAAAAGAAGGACTTGACAGGTTCAGAAAAGTCAAAAATAGTGAGATATCTTGCAGAGGGATGCAGCACTCTTAAAATTGCAAAGCTTCTGAAGCGTGATCATCGAACAATCAAGCGTTTCATTCAAAATAGTCAACAGGGTCGCAAGAAGCGTGTGGAAAAACCAAGGCGCAAAATAACTGCCCATGAACTGAGAAAAGTCAAGCGTGCAGCTGCCAAGATGCCACTTGCCACCAGTTTGGCCATATTTCAGAGCTGCAACATCACTGGAGTGCCAAAAAGCACAAGGTGTGCAATACTCAGAGACATGGCCAAGGTAAGAAAGACTGAAAGACGACCACCACTGAACAAGACACACAAGCTGAAACGTCAAGACTGGGCCAAGAAATATCTCAAGACTGATTTTTCTAAGGTTTTATGGACTGATGAAATGAGAGTGAGTCTTGATGGGCCAGATGGATGGGCCCGTGGCTGGATTGGTAAAGGGCAGAGAGCTCCAGTCCGACTCAGACGCCAGCAAGGTGGAGGTGGAGTACTGGTTTGGGCTGGTATCATCAAAGATGAGCTTGTGGGGCCTTTTCGGGTTGAGGATGGAGTCAAGCTCAACTCCCGGTCCTACTGCCAGTTTCTGGAAGACACCTTCTTCAAGCAGTGGTACAGGAAGAAGTCTGCATCCTTCAAGAAAAACATGATTTTCATGCAGGACAATGCTCCATCACACGCGTCCAAGTACTCCACAGCGTGGCTGGCAAGAAAGGGTATAAAAGAAGAAAATCTAATGACATGGCCTCCTTGTTCACCTGATCTGAACCCCATTGAGAACCTGTGGTCCATCATCAAGTGTGAGATTTACAAGGAGGGAAAACAGTACACCTCTCTGAACAGTGTCTGGGAGGCTGTGGTTGCTGCTGCACGCAATGTTGATGGTGAACAGATCAAAACACTGACAGAATCCATGGATGGCAGGCTTTTGAGTGTCCTTGCAAAGAAAGGTGGCTATATTGGTCACTGATTTGTTTTTGTTTTGTTTTTGAATGTCAGAAATGTATATTTGTGAATGTTGAGATGTTATATTGGTTTCACTGGTAAAAATAAATAATTGAAATGGGTATATATTTGTTTTTGTTAAGTTGCCTAATAATTATGCACAGTAATAGTCACCTGCACACACAGATATCCCCCTAAAATAGCTATAACTAAAAACAAACTAAAAGCTACTTCCAAAACTATTCAGCTTTGATATTAATGAGTTTTTTGGGTTCATTGAGAACATGGTTGTTGTTCAATAATAAAATTAATCCTCAAAAATCCAACTTGCCTAATAATTCTGCACTCCCTGTATATATATATATATATATATATATATATATATATATATATATATATATATATATATATATATATATATATATATATATATATATATATATATATATATATATATATATATATATATATGTGTATGTCTATATAATAGTTCTATAATATAATATAATATAATAATATTTAAAATGTGTTTTACTGTGTATTTACTATAAATATTTAACATTTCAATGTTCTTCACATACAGGAAAATGTTATTTTGATTTTAAATAGATATTTTTATATATATATATCTGTATATTTATATAGATACATAGGTACAGATGTATATTTTACATTAACATTATTATATGTACATATATATATATATATATATATATATATATATATATATAGATAGATATAGATATAGATATATATATATATATATATATATATATATATATATATATATATATATATATATATATATATATATAGAGAGAGAGAGAGAGAGAGATATATTTAATAATAAAAAGATAAAAAGTACTCTTTTATTTGGCTGACAGAAGAAACAAATATGTTATTGAGTTCACAAAACAATGAGAATCCTGTTAAAACACGAAAAATAAAGTCCAAAATACAAAAAGAAAATGTGTTAAGTGCACAAAAATAGGATATGCGTCCTGGAAACTATTACACAATATTGTCACCATATAAGATATGTAAAAGAATATCTATGGGAAAATGTATATCATTGCACCAGCAGTTCTGGCCCCCTGCAGATTCGCAGCCAATCAGCCGCTAGCAGGGGGTGTCAATCAACCCAATCGTATTCGATCGGGTTGATTTCTGTCCGCCGCCTCAGAGCAGGCGGACAGGTTATGGAGCAGCGGTCTTTAGACCGCTGCTTCATAACTTCTGTTTCCGGCGAGCCTGAAGGCTCTCTGGAAACATGGGGCATCAAGCTCCATACAGAGCTTGATAAATGTGCCTCCATATGTTATTGAGTTTACCTTTGGTAAAATTAAAAATATATTGCATGTTTTTTAGCACCTCAGTGTGAACTTAATACTTTAACTCCAAAAATGATAGACAAGTGTTATCTGTATAATATTTTACAATATAGCTATTCCTTATAATGTATAAGTAAAATCAATTGTTTGTTAAACAACATAATTTCAGAGGAGGGATAACCTATCCAGATGTTTCTAATATCCTAATATATGGTTGTTATTTTCTGGTCAAGAATATACATTCAAAGTTAACTAGCATATGAATTTAGGGTAAAAAGATAAGAAAAATAAGGTCTGGTACATTTCCTTCAGATTTAGTTATTAAAAAAAAAAAACTATTGAAAGAATAATTAAAAAAAATGTTTTTTTTTAAAAGATTTGAGTAAATTGAGGCATCAATGAGAACTGTACCCTTTTAAATAAAAAACTATTAACCTATTTGAGAATTATACCTTACATGAGACCTTTAGGTCAGTATAATAAATTGAAGTCAAGTAGGAGAGAATAGAATGCTTTATTTCTGTTTCATTGATATTCATGTTATATGTTAATACATGTGGAACCCAACCAGTGCTTTTTCTGTTTTGCAATATTCAAAATATTCAAAAAGCTGGAATAATGGGCTGGTAAATGGAAAACTTAATTTAAAGGGCAATTCCTGCCAAAATTTGAATCAACATGGAGGAATTTTAGTTTTGAATAGAAGCCTTTTTGTTGTGTACATGTATTAGCAAAAATGCTTCTAATAAAATCTATAGCTGTTTCAGAAGTTTATTTAAGTGTACCCCGTGCACTAGCATTTTAAACATGACACTTGCTCTGAGAGCCTAAGGTGCTTGTCCCATCTGGTAATGACTTACGGCTAGATTACGAGTTTTGTCGGTAAAGCTGTGCCGTGCTAACGAGCAGTTTATGCTCACCGCTCACTTACAAACAGTGCTGGTATTACGGTATTACTGCTTACGTTAGGGGTGAGCTGGTAAAAGGTGCTCGTGCACAATTTCCCCATAGGAATCAATGGGGGAGAGCCGGCTGAAAAAAAACCTAACACCTGCAAAAAAGCAGCATTCAGCCCCATTGATTCCTATGGGGAAAGAACATTTATGTCTATACCTAACACCCTAACATGAACCCCGAGTCTAAACACCCTTAATCTTTCACTTATTAACCCCTAATCTGCCGCTCCGGACACCGCCGCCACCTACATTATACTTATGAACCCCTAATCTGCTGCCCCCAACATCGCCGACACCTACATTATATTTATTAACGCCTAATCTGCCGCCCCCAATGTTGCTGCAACCTACCTACAATTATTAACCCCTAATGATTGCATCAGCCAATAAGATTTTTCCTACCTTAATTCCGATCGGCTGATAGAATTCTATCAGCCAATCGGAATTGAAGGGACGCCATCTTGGATGACGTCACTTAAAGGAACCTTCATTCGTCGGGAGTCGTTGGATGAAGAGGATGCTCCGCGTCGGTTGTCTTGAAGATGGACCCGCTCCACGCTGGATGGATGAATATAGAAGATGCCATCTGGATGAAGACTTCTGCCCGTCTAAAGGACCTCTTCTTCCCGGCTTGGATGAAGACTTCTGCCCGTCTGGAGAACCACTTCACCCAGCTTCGTTGAGGACTTCGGCCCAGTTGAGTGAAGACGTCTCAAGGTAGGGTGATCTTCAAGGGGTTAGTGTTAGCTTTTATTAAGGGGGGATTGGGTGGGTTTTAGAGTAGGGTTGGTTGTGTGGGTGGTGGGTTTTAATGTTGGGGTGTATTGTACTTTTTTTTACAGGTAAAAAACATAATTTATGCTTACCTGATAAATTCCTTTCTTCTGTTGTGTGATCAGTCCACGGGTCATCATTACTTCTGGGATATTATCTGCTCCCCTACAGGAAGTGCAAGAGGATTCACCCAGCAGAGTTGCTATATAGCTCCTCCCCTCTACGTCACCTCCAGTCATTCGACCAAAGACCAACGAGAAAGGAGAAGCCAAGGGTGTAGTGGTGACCGGATTATAATTTAAAAAATATTTACCTGCCTTAAAAAACAGGGCGGGCCGTGGACTGATCACACAACAGAAGAAAGGAATTTATCAGGTAAGCATAAATTATGTTTTCTTCTGTTATGTGTGATCAGTCCACGGGTCATCATTACTTCTGGGATACCAATACCAAAGCAAAAGTACACGGATGACGGGAGGGATAGGCAGGCTCATTATACAGAAGGAACCACTGCCTGAAGAACCTTTCTCCCAAAAATAGCCTCCGAAGAAGCAAAAGTGTCAAATTTGTAAAATTTGGAAAAAGTATGAAGCGAAGACCAAGTTGCAGCCTTGCAAATCTGTTCAACAGAGGCCTCATTCTTAAAGGCCCAAGTGGAAGCCACAGCTCTAGTAGAATGAGCTGTAATTCTTTCAGGAGGCTGCTGTCCAGCAGTCTCATAGGCTAAACGAATTATGCTACGAAGCCAGAAGGAGAGAGAGGTAGCCGAAGCCTTATGACCTCTCCTCTGACCAGAGTACACGACAAACAGGGAAGACGTTTGTCGAAAATCCTTAGTTGCCTGCAAGTAGAACTTGAGGGCACGAACTACATCCAGATTGTGTAGAAGACGTTCCTTCTTTGAAGAAGGATTTGGACACAAGGATGGAACAACAATCTCTTGATTGATATTCCTGTTAGTGAATACCTTAGGTAAGAACCCAGGTTTAGTACGCAGAACTACCTTGTCTGAGTGAAAGATCAGATAAGGAGAATCACAATGTAAGGCTGATAATTCAGAGACTCTTCGAGCCGAGGAAATAGCCATTAAAAATAGAACTTTCCAAGATAACAATTTTATATCAATGGAATGAAGGGGTTCGAACGGAACACCCTGCAAAACGTTAAGAACTAAGTTTAAACTCCATGGCGGAGCAACAGTTTTAAACACAGGCTTGATCCTAGTTAAAGCCTGACAAAATGCCTGGACGTCTGGATTTTCTGACAGACGCTTGTGTAACAAGATGGACAGAGCTGAGATCTGTCCCTTTAATGAGCTAGCCGATAAACCCTTTTCTAAACCTTCTTGTAGAAAAGACAATATCCTAGGAATCCTAACCTTACTCCAGGAGTAATCTTTGGATTCACACCAGTATAGGTATTTACGCCATATTTTATGGTAAATCTTTCTGGTAACAGGCTTCCTAGCCTGTATCAGGGTATCAATAACCGACTCAGAAAAACCACGTTTTGATAAAATCAAGCGTTCAATTTCCAAGCAGTCAGCTTCAGAGAAGTCAGATTTTGATGTTTGAATGGACCCTGTATCAGAAGGTCCTGTCTTAGAGGTAGAGACCAAGGCGGACAGGATGACATGTCCACTAGATCTGCATACCAAGTCCTGCGTGGCCATGCAGGTGCTATTAGAATCACTGATGCTCTCTCCTGTTTGATTTTGGCAATCAATCGAGGAAGCAGCGGGAAGGGTGGAAACACATAAGCCATCCTGAAGTTCCAAGGTGCTGTCAAAGCATCTATCAGAACCGCTCCCGGATCCCTGGATCTGGATCCGTAGCAAGGAAGTTTGGCGTTCTGGCGAGACGCCATGAGATCTATATCTGGTTTGCCCCAACGTCGAAGTATTTGGGCAAAGACCTCCGGATGAAGTTCCCACTCCCCCGGATGAAAAGTCTGGCGACTCAAGAAATCCGCCTCCCAGTTCTCTACTCCCGGGATGTGGATTGCTGACAGGTGGCAAGAGTGAGACTCTGCCCAGCGAAATATCTTTGATACTTCCATCATTGCTAGGGAGCTTCTTGTCCCTCCCTGATGGTTGATGTAAGCTACAGTCGTGATATTGTCCGACTGAAACCTGATGAACCCCCGAGTTTTTAACTGGGGCCAAGCTAGAAGGGCATTGAGAACTGCTCTCAATTCCAGAATGTTTATTGGCAGGAGACTTTCCTCCTGACTCCATAGTCCCTGAGCCTTCAGAGAATTCCAGACAGCGCCCCAACCTAGTAGGCTGGCGTCTGTTGTTACAATTGTCCAGTCCGGCCTGCTGAAAGGCATCCCCCTGGACAGATGTGGCCGAGAAAGCCACCATAGAAGAGAGTTTCTGGTCTCTTGATCCAGATTCAGAGTGGGGGACAAATCTGAGTAATCCCCATTCCACTGACTCAGCATGCACAATTGCAGCGGTCTGAGATGTAGGCGTGCAAAGGGAACTATGTCCATTGCTGCTACCATTAAACCGATCACCTCCATGCATTGAGCTACTGACGGGAGTTGAATGGAATGAAGGACACGGCATGCATTTAGAAGCTTTGATAATCTGTCTTCTGTCAGATAAATCTTCATCTCTACAGAATCTATAAGAGTCCCCAAGAATGGAACTCTTGTGAGAGGAAAGAGAGAACTCTTCTTTTCGTTCACTTTCCATCCATGCGACCTTAGAAATGCCAGAACTAACTCTGTATGAGACTTGGCAGTTTGAAAGCTTGAAGCTTGTATCAGAATGTCGTCTAGGTACGGAGCTACCGAAATTCCTCGCGGTCTTAGTACCGCCAGAAGGGCACCCAGAACCTTTGTGAAGATTCTTGGAGCCGTAGCCAATCCGAATGGAAGGGCTACAAACTGGTAATGCCTGTTTAAGAAGGCAAACCTTAGATACCGGTAATGATCTTTGTGAATCGGTATGTGAAGGTAAGCATCCTTTAAATCCACTGTGGTCATGTACTGACCCTCTTGGATCATGGGTAAGATTGTCCGAATAGTTTCCATTTTGAACGATGGAACTCTTAGGAATTTGTTTAGGATCTTTAAATCCAAGATTGGCCTGAAAGTTCCCTCTTTTTTGGGAACCACAAACAGGTTTGAGTAAAACCCTTGTCCTTGTTCCGACCGCGGAACCGGATGGATCACTCCCATTAATAATAGATCTTGTACACAGCGTAGAAACGCGTCTTTCTTTATTTGGTTTGTTGACAACCTTGACAGATGAAATCTCCCTCTTGGGGGAGAGAATTTGAAGTCTAGAAGGTATCCCTGAGATATGATCTCTAGCGCCCAGGGATCCTGGACATCTCTTGCCCAAGCCTGGGCGAAGAGAGAGAGTCTGCCCCCCACTAGATCCGGTCCCGGATCGGGGGCCCTCGGTTCATGCTGTCTTTGGGGCAGCAGCAGGTTTCCTGGCCTGCTTGCCCTTGTTCCAGGACTGGTTAGGTTTCCAGCCTTGTCTGTAACGAGCAACAGCTCCTTCCTGTTTTGGTGCAGTGGAAGTTGGTGCTGCTCCTGCTTTGAAATTCCGAAAGGGACGAAAATTAGACTGTCTAGCCTTAGCTTTGGCTCTGTCTTGAGGTAGAGCGTGGCCCTTACCTCCTGTAATGTCAGCAATAATTTCTTTCAAACCGGGCCCAAATAAAGTTTGCCCCTTGAAAGGTATATTAAGTAATTTGGACTTAGAAGTTACATCAGCCGACCAGGATTTTAGCCACAGCGCCCTACGTGCCTGAATGGCGAATCCTGAATTCTTAGCCGTAAGTTTGGTTAAATGTACTACGGCCTCCGAAATGAATGAATTAGCTAGTTTAAGGACTCTAAGCCTGTCCGTAATGTCGTCCAGCGTAGCTGAACTAAGGTTCTCTTCCAGAGACTCAATCCAAAATGCTGCCGCAGCCGTGATCGGCGCGATGCATGCAAGGGGTTGTAATATAAAACCTTGTTGAACAAACATTTTCTTAAGGTAACCCTCTAATTTTTTATCCATAGGATCTGAAAAAGCACAGCTATCCTCCACCGGGATAGTGGTACGCTTAGCTAAAGTAGAAACTGCTCCCTCCACCTTAGGGACCGTTTGCCATAAGTCCCGTGTGGTGGCGTCTATTGGAAACATCTTTCTAAATATTGGAGGGGGTGAGAACGGCACACCGGGTCTATCCCACTCCTTAGTAACAATTTCAGTTAATCTCTTAGGTATAGGAAAAACGTCAGTACTCGCCGGTACCGCAAAGTATTTATCCAACCTACACATTTTCTCTGGTATTGCAACAGTGTTACAATCGTTAAGAGCTGCTAAGACCTCCCCTAGTAATACACGGAGGTTTTCCAATTTAAATTTAAAATTTGAAATATCTGAATCCAATCTGCTTGGATCAGAACCGTCACCTACAGAATGAAGCTCTCCGTCCTCATGCTCTGCAAGCTGTGACGCAGTATCAGACATGGCCCTAGAATTATCAGCGCACTCTGTTCTCACCCCAGAGTGATCACGCTTGCCTCTTAGTTCTGGTAATTTAGCCAAAACTTCAGTCATAACAGTAGCCATATCTTGTAATGTTATCTGTAATGGCTGCCCAGATGTACTAGGCGCCATAATATCACGCACCTCCCGGGCGGGAGATGCAGGTACTGACACGTGAGGCGAGTTAGTCGGCATAACTCTCCCCTCGCTGTTTGGTGAAATTTGTTCAATTTGTACAGATTGGCTTTTATTTAAAGTAGCATCAATACAGTTAGTACATAAATTTCTATTGGGCTCCACCTTGGCATTGGAACAAATGACACAGGTATCTTCCTCTGAATCAGACATGTTTAACACACTAGCAATAAACATGCAACTCGGTTACAATTTTATTTAATAAAAACGTACTGTGCCTCAAGAAGCACTAAACGATTAAATGACAGTTGAAATAATGAACTGAAAAACAGTTATAGCATCACTCTTAACAAACAACACAACTTTTTAGCAAAGGTTTGTTCCCATTAGTAAAATAACACAAATTAAATTTTAAACATAAAAATTACAGAGCAACGTTTTAAATCACAGTCACTATATAAGTCTCACAGCTCTGCTGAGAGAATCTACCTCCCTTCAAAGAAGTTTGAAGACCCCTGAGTTCTGTTAGAGATGAACCGGATCATGCAGAAAAACTGACTGGAAATTTTTGATGCGTAGCAAAGAGCGCCAAAAACGGCCCCTCCCTCTCACACACAGCAGTGAGAGAGAAACGAAACTGTCATAATTAACACAAGCAAACTGCCAAGTGGAAAAATAATGCCCAAATATTTATTCACTCAGTACCTCATTAATGCAAACGATTCTACATTCCAGCAAAAACGTTTAACATGAAAAATACCTAATAAAAGGTTTAATGTACTTTTACAGAGTAATTCCGGTGAAATACCATCCCCAGAATACTAAAGTGTAGAGCATACATACATGTTCATTATAACGGTATGGCAGGATTTTTTCATCAATTCCATTCAGAAAATAAAAACTGCTACATACCTCAATGCAGATTCAACTGCCCGCTGTCCCCTGATCTGAAGTTTTTACCTCCCTCAGATGGCCGAGAAACAGCAATATGATCTTAACTACTCCGGTTAAAATCATAAGAAAAACTCTGGTAGATTCTTCTTCAAACTCTGCCAGAGAGGTAATAACACGCTCCGGTGCTATTGTAAAATAACAAACTTTTGATTGAAGTTCTAAAAACTAAGTATAATCACCATAGTCCTCTCACACCTCCTATCTAGTCTTTGGGTGCAAGAGAATGACTGGAGGTGACGTAGAGGGGAGGAGCTATATAGCAACTCTGCTGGGTGAATCCTCTTGCACTTCCTGTAGGGGAGCAGATAATATCCCAGAAGTAATGATGACCCGTGGACTGATCACACATAACAGAAGAAAAGCTGATTACTTTGGGACAATGCCTCGCAAAAGGCCCTTTAAAGGGCTATTTGTAATTTAGTATAGGGTAGGGCTTTTTATTATTTTGGGGGGCTTTTTTATTTTATTAGGGGGATTAGATTAGGTGTAATTAGTTTAAAAAACTTGTAATTATTTTATTATTTTCTGTAATTTAGTGTTTTTTTTTCGTACTTTAGATAATTGTAGTTAATTTAGGGAATTTATTTAATTATAGTGTAGTGTTAGGTGTAATTGTAACTTAGGTTAGGTTTTATTATACAGGTAAATTTGTCTTTATTTTAACTAGGTAGCTATTAAATAGTTAATAACTATTTAATAACTATTGTACCTAGTTAAAATAAATACAAAGTTGCCTGTAAAATAAAAATAAACCCTGAGATAGCTACAATGTAACTATTAGTTAAGTTAAGTATTTAGTTTTAAATAGGAATAATTTAGTTAATTGTAGTAATTTTATTTAGATTTATTTAAATAATATTTAAGTTAGGGGTGTGTTAGGGTTAGACTTAGGTTTAGGGGTTAATAACTTTAATATAGTGGCGGCGACGTTGGGGGCGGCAGATTAGGGGCTAATAAAATTTAACTAGTGTTTGCGAGGCGGGAGTGTGGCGTTTTAGGGGTTAATATATTTATTATAATGGCAGCGATATCTGGTTCGGCAGATTAGGGGTTAAAAATGTTATTTAAGTGTTTGGGATGTGGGGGGCCTTGGTTTAGGGGCTAATAGGTAGTTTATGGTTGTTAGTGTACTTTGTAGCACTTTAGTTAAGAGTTTTATACTACGGCGTGTCAGTATATTTATGAAAATCTTAGCAGTGCTATCCAAATAATATATTGGCAGGGTTATTAACACAATACAAAGAAATAGAAACCCTTATCAACCATGCACCTACTAGACCATACAATTAATATAAATATCTGAATTCTTTTATTTAGTTAATATCCATAAACATATTGAACTATATTTGCAGTAAAAGGAAACTAAATAAAAGTTTATATGCGTTAAAACCAACTCTTAAGATATGCTATCCTTCTTACAAAACCCAGAAAAATATACCTTCACAATTCAGCCTTTTATTTATTTAACACAATGGGACTAAAAACCTTTAACATCCAAGCAATACAATTCTAAACAGTGTTTATAAAACAATAGGATAATATATATATTCTGCTATTTAACTGCAATTTATCCTAATACAAAATTAACTGACAATATCAGAACTTGCATAGATGAGTTACTTGGTCAATCAGACGCAGATTTAAACAATATATATATAGGCTGTGAAATGCTAACTAAAACACACTGTTTCTTTAAATCTATTAAATACAAATTGACTATGCATATAACTTATCTTATAATAAAACTTTTATATACATCACCCAAATAAACAGCAATCCGGTTCCCAATGTTTTGCAACAGATCCAATTCACCTCAGAAATTCAAAATTGGGGTAAAGCATATGGAGTCCATATGGTAGGTGTGTGCTTTTGATTAATAACTGCCGCAGTTACTCCTTTCTGGATCAAAATAACACCCTCTTTCTTAGTCTCTATGCTGGGGTTAAATCATCTGATCTCACCCCTCCCCTTTTTGATTATTTATCAGTCATTGGTGAATATTGGAAACGCCCACGGCCTTGTCTTGGATTAGTTCTTTGCAACTGAACATGGATTGGTTTATTTGGTAAATGTGTTGTCAAGGAAATGCATTCTTTGCAACAACCAATCATCTCATGGTTGCAATTCCGCATCATAACACTAGGTGGCAGCAGACGTACAAACAAACAAATACAACAAGACCATCTCTAACATTTTTAAGCAAGTTAATTTTTTTTTTCATAAAATGGTTATTTAATCAGATCACACTCTCTGCATTAATCATATATAACCCCAATTACAGATGGTTAATATTAGGTTATTTTTTCTGATTATTCTGATACCGAATATGTTATATTATTAACATTTTATTATATCAAGGCAATTTAATACTGCTAATTAGTAGCTTAAAATGCATTACAATTTTATCGGTATCCTGGCATTTATATGTGAATAATAGCTTATTTTTAATTCAGTATTGTACTGTATTCCAAGTGAATCCTGTCTATGTAGATCTGAAATAAGAAAATAAATGTTAATAATCACTTCTCTTCAGGTCCATAAACATCTATTCATGTTTTTAAACACACAGAGGCTAAGTAAGATCTTTTGTGTTTTCAAAACATATATATCATTTCTATGTATATCTGAATTTATTTCCTATATAAATATCCCCTGCAGCAATCATCCACCTAATACAATGTGCTTAATTTTAATATATATATATCATGAATCATTCCAAACATACATGGAAAACTGGCATTGTTCCCCTTGCAAAATGTATTTAATTTTATTTGTGTCACCTTCCCCCATGAGGGGGTTTTGCAGTACTTCTTCAAATAGAGATTCAGTGAGATAGAACTGTTGTATCACACGTGTCAAATTCCAAAGGGGTCCTTGAACACATTCTTTTCTCACCTCACCAAATGTTCTGAAGTTATAAAAATCTGCATATATAGTCAAATGAATAGGGTCACTGAGCTATTTCCTTTAGAAAAGAAATGTTTGTGTGTTTTACACTACAGGGGCCGTGCTTCAAAAAGGCTCTACTGATCGTCAATCCTGATAGACGTGTATTAGAAGCTGTGTTCAACAAACTCATGTTTAATTAATCCTGAGTTCTCATCTAACATATACAGTGTATAAAATATACATATATATATATATATATATGTACACATATGTAATATTCATCATAATATTCATATACTCTGACATAAATCCCCCTTCCAACTTCAAATAGATGTAGGACACATGTATTTGAATTGGCTTAAAGTCAGTGGTATTTGATGAGGATCAACCGTATACCTCATAGACAGTCTCTTATGAAGAAAGTTTGTTATTTTGAGCTTTCATGTTTATCAGTTAGGCATCTTTAAATTACAGTATGTCTTTAATGCATTTGGGGATATGACACTTCATTCTCCCTCTATGACTTGTAGTTGGGACCTGGGATGACATGCCCGCAGTTGATTTATATGTACCCATTTATCTATGAAACCTTCATTTTTGGGGATCCGTATTTTATAGGCCACTGGAGATATTTTGTCAGTAATGACAAAAGGACCTTTCCATGAGGGAAGAAATTTCTTCTCCCTAACCTGATCTCTTCCAAAGTTATAAAGATAAACTTTATCATTTATTTCATATTCCTTTTTGGATGTTTTGAGATCATAATAGGTTTTAGTGGCAGTTGCGGCTCTTTCTAAATTCCTTTGAGCAAATGCAAAGGCATGTTGCAGGTGTCTCCTTAGGTTTTCCACATATTGATGTGTATTGGCAGCGTTTATCAAATTTTGGTCTGATGTACGGTACAGCAGATGCTGAGGTAGAACCATTCTTCTACCAGTCATCAGCTCAAAAGGTGACATCTTGGTAGCACTACTTGGAGTTGCTCTTAATGCCATTAAGACTAGAGGTAGTTTTACATCCCAGTCTTTACCCGTTTCACTCACAAACTTTTTGAGGATTTTAACAATGGACTGGTTGTAACGCTCTACACCACCACTTGAGGCAGCTCTATAAGCAATATGGAGCTTTCTTTTAACCCCTAGTATTTTCCACATTTTGGTCATCACTTCGCTAGTGAAGTGGGTCCCCCGATCTGACTCGATTCTTTGGGGCAAACCAAATCTGGAAAATACATGGTTGATGAGCAATGCTGCACATGTTTCAGCACTATTGTTAGGTGCACTAATGCACTCTACCCATTTAGTGAACAGGCATGTCACGGTTAACATGTACTTGTTACCTCTTGATGATCTTGTTACTGGACCGATAAAATCAATTTGTATATCTGACCATGGCATTACCATCCCCCTCTTCTGCAATGGCGCTCTATGCGTTGGTGCAGTGGGTTGGAACTGTGGACAGATTAAACACCCTTGACAGTAGGTTTGAACATCTTTCAACATGTGTGGCCAAAAAGCATAATCACGTAATATTTCATACGTGAGTTTGGCACCACGATGACCAGATGTGGGAGCATCATGGGCATGTTGAAGCATTAGACCTCTGAACTTGGTGGGTACTACCCACTGCTGGATGCCAGTTTTGGAGGTTCTAATTAACAAACCATCCTGTAACTTGAATTGTGATCGGGATTTCATTAAGACTCTAAGATCTTCTTTGCCAATGCAATCATCTTTTGGGATGGGGTTGCTTTCAGGATCTTCTATGTGTTTATAGAAGATGCCTACAATGGGGTCTTCTTTTTGACTAGTGATCAGGTCCTCACTAGGAGAATCCTGACTCCATTGTACCAAGTTAGGCTCACTCTGTTGTTTTGCCTGGTTTCTGGTAATGGCTTCTACCTGAATTGCACCCATTAAGTGGTCAATATTAAGGAGTTCTCCAGTTATGGCTCCTTGTTTGGCTAATGAATCCGCAAGGTCATTGCCTTCCTTATCAGGACCTAAAACTCTGGAATGACCCTTGGTCTTTTTCCAGTGTATGGTTAAATCATTGGATACTACCAGATTATCAATCTCGCAGAACAACTTGCCATGCTTGACTGGTTTGTTATTGCTTTTCTGCATGCCATTTCTTTTCCAAGTTGGCAGGTATTCAACAAAACTGTCACGCACATAATTTGAGTCAGTTATGATCACAAATTCATGAATACCATGTTCAATAGCCATTTCAATGGTTTTGAAAACAGCGGTGAGTTCTGCAACTTGACTGGATCTTGGTCCAATGTTGAAACCTACAGATATATTTGAGAATCCATTTGCCCCAGTTATACCAATGCCAGCGACTAATCTGCGCTCATTATCAATAGTGGCATGGTAAGAACAACCATCAACATATACCCAAGGTAATGTTTGACAATGGTCCTCATTGTACATTTTATATGGGGAAAGCAATTGTTCTTCCAGAAAATCATCTTCTGATAATTCTTCCCCAGGATCTCTATCAGTACAGTCGTGGAGCTCAGCAAGTCCTTGTGCGACTGGATTCTTTTTATTCTGCTTGTAGCGAATTTCTAATGGCCAGCCTTGCAAGGAAAGAGTCCACGCTGTTATGCGGCTGTTAGACAAATTCCCATCTCTTATTCTCTCACTTTGCAAATATAGCAAAGGCTGGTGGGCCGTTTCTACAATAATTTTCTCGCCCTGTATATAGCTGCGGAAATTTTGTAGAGCCCATACAGTAGATAAGAGGGCTTTTTCGCAATCGTTAAACTTTATTTCTACTGGGGATAGATTTTTGCTCGCATAAGCAATGGCTTTGTTCAAATTATCATGCTTTTGGTATAACACAGCACTCATGCTTATATCTGTGTAACCTGTCTCTAAGAAGAAAGGTTTGCCACCTTCAGGGTATGCTAAGCAAGGTGCTTGAGTGAGTTTTCTCTTCAGCTCTCTGATGGCTGTCTCTTGAGACTCACTCCAGTGCCATTTCACATCTTTCTTCAGAAGAAGTAGTAGTGGTTTAGTTAATTCCGCATAATTATCAATGAATTTGCGAGAATAATTCGTCATACCCAGGAATGATCTCAATTCCTTTAAGTTAGTCGGGTTTTTAGAATTCACTATAGCTTCCACCTTTTTCTTCTGGGGATTTAATCCGTCAGAGGTAACTTCATGTCCCAAGAAGTTTACACGAGTGCGGCACCATTGAGCTTTTTGCAGGGATAATTTGACACCTGCCCTTTTAAGTTGGCTGAGGACGTGTTTAAGCTCTGCGATGTGTTTTTCAAAGTCTGTGCTTTTGATTAAAACATCATCAACATAAGATAAGGTCCCCCTTTCCAGTGCGTCAGGCATAGCCTTATGCATGAATACAGCAAATTCATGTCCAGAATTTATGTATCCAAATGGAAGTCTCTGGAATGCATACTGAACCTTTTGGAAGGAGAATGCTAGCTTATATTGGTCCTCTTCATGTACCTTTATGGTCCAATATCCCTGTGCACAATCAATGGCAGTGAATATTTTGGATCCCTGCATTTGTGCTAGGCACTGGTCAATGTATGGTACAGGCCAGCCAGACATGTATACTCGTTTGTTTAGCTGTCTTAAGTCAGCACACAAACGCCATTGTCCATTGGGCTTAAGGACACCTAGAATAGGATTATTATAAGAGCTGTGCACCTGTCTGATAATACCTCTTTCTTCCAAATTCCTTATGATCTCTGCAAGAGAATCATATGAGGCTAAGGGAAGTCTGTATTGTTTGACAAATACAGGTGGTGCATCGGGATCTGTTTGTATTCTTGCAATGTGCAAGTCTGTAGTACCACAGTCATAAGAATCCTTAGCAAAAATATCCTTGTACTCCATCAGTAGTTCTCGCAGCTGTTGGCGTTCATCATCGCTGGAACAGCCATTAGCTAAGGATATTTGCTCTTCGACTATTTGCTGAAATCCTGGAAAGATTTCAGGCTGTCCTATTTCATAGGCTTCTTCCAGTCTAGAGGTGAGATCCCCTTGATTATAATTTACATTGCTCCCATGACTCTGGGTATTGGGGTAATCTTGCTGTTTGATTGGCTGATCAAACACCAGAGAGGCTTCTTCAATTTTACAGATGCCTTCCTCTGAGCTGAAGGGATAAATAGACTGAATATTAAATAGACCCTCTGGCATAGATGCAAAGGATTGTTCTATTAATTGTTCTTCAGTTAGGTATCCTTCAGGTATTAGCCCAATTACATTATTCTGGAATCCAAAAGTGTAATAACTTGATTCCAGTGCATATCCTATGGTAGTTCCCTTGGATAATGTTATATCCTGTGGGGTCATGTTATGCACAATAATATTTATTGGAACAGTTCCAATATTCACCATAGGAGTGTAGGTTACTGAGACACCCAGATTTTGTATTCTATGGGAGAGGCAAATCAGTGTTTCAGAAGTTTTTAATTTCTGACCTCTCTTTACCTGTAAGGGTAAAAGAAATTTATCAGCCCCAGCAGGAATTATAACATCGCTAGATACCTGCATATTCACAGCATATGGCAATTGCTGGTTTGATTTCAGGGCTGCATTTTCATCCTGAAATACTTCAGGGTCCCCCTTTAACCTGCTCCAGAGGCAAGAATTAATCAAATCTATTTGTATGGCATATCTATGTAAGATATCATTGCCAATGTATATTTGATTATGGGGAGTATTTAAAACTAAAAACAGGTGCTTCACTGACTTATTACCAATAGAGATAGATAATAAGCACTTAGCTGTGATGTTATAGCTTTCAGACCTGTCATCCAGGCCGTTGACACAGTGGTCTTGGGGAGAAAGATATTTAATCACTTTAGGTTCAGCTATTTGCGCTAATAAACCTTCGCTTATATAGCTAGCTTCCTGTTTTAAATTTATTTTAGCATACTTGGTTTTACCAAGGTCATGCACTTGTATAGGGATAAATAGATCCTCTTTAACTCTCTCAATCCCTGTGAGGTATTGAGCATGGTCTCCCCCTTTAGGGATTTTAGGATCCCCCTTGTGGAGTGATATGGTTAATATATCGCCATCTAGGGAGATATTCGCTATTTTTCCGGGCGAAATTTTAAAAGTATTACCATCAGAGCCACTAAAAGGAGTCTGATCATCTATTTGTAGAATAGTGATTTCAGGTGTAGAGTTATTCCTGAAATGAATCTCCACAGCATCTGGTTTCTCTTCCACCACGTGACAGCTGTGTCGGGTGCGAGATGTACCAGATTTTTCATAATTGATAGGCCGTTTAACTTGCGACCAAATTACATTATTTATGCAATCAATTATGGTGCTTAATCGCTTCAGGAGATCACTACCAATAATTAAACGATCAGTTGGCAGATCCACTATAATGACAGGGTGTCTTATGACCCTGTTCCCCAATTTAAATTTTAACCAGGCAGTACCGTAAACTTTTAGGGAGTCACCCCCAACACCTATTAGAGAACCGTCAAATTCTTTTATTTTAGGTTTGTGGGATGTTAGCTCATTTAGCTGTGTGTAGTATCTGTGGGATAAGATAGTTGCCTGTGACCCAGTGTCAATTAATCCCCTGATAGGGTTGGAGACTGAATCTTGCAGCTCAACTAGTACATAATATCTTCCTGCAGTTTCTATCATTTCACACATAAAATTTGCATTCTCATACATTTGTGGGCTTCGCCACGTATTACCTGAGTTTGCCATGCTTTCCGATGCAGAAGAAGCTTCATACCTACCTGTTTCCTCTATGACAGGGTCGGCTGGATTCTTTTGTACTGCATCTGTGGAAACAAGGTTAAGAGAGAGCTGCAAAGGAAGAGATTTGTTAACTTTTTCCGGCTGATGTCGCTCATTGTCACAGCTAATTTGTCCGTTTCCGGTCTGTGGGGAGATAACATGATTAGTATCATTGATATTTATTACTACATTTTGTATATCTCTCCCCTCCCCTTCAGGTGATACTGCAGTATTTATGACTGTGCCTGTGGTCCACTGCTGACCACTGGCTGTACCCCTAAAAAAGTATTGTTCGGTTGCTGAGCCGTAGATTTTTGACTCATATTAGCGATTTGTTCGCTCAACCGATTTAATTGGGTAAACAGCATATCTACCTGATTGTACAAGTTACCTCTACCCCTGGGCCTATCTCTTGGTGCCCCATTGTACTGATTCCTGGACCATTGGGTTCCCTCAGAATCAGGGCCACTATTTCTATTCTGGCGTGGTTGCCCCTGGGGTTCAGCTTGTTCAGTATTAATATTTTGGGAAGCATTATATACCTGGGGTGTCTGGTTACCCTGAGAATATCTTCGCCGTCTATTGTATCTACCCTTGCGCGGATACCAATTATTTGGTGAGTATTCTCTTTGTGAGTAATTATTCACCTGATTATGTCCCCCACTTTGGTTATAGTCTCCCTGCGCCTCAACCTGTGTAGGGGGAGGGGCAGAATTAAACCTCTGTGGAGATGGCCTGTTTTGACTGGCCACCTCTGCATAAGTCCTCTTGTTAGACTCCAAATTGAGGGGGCTAGGTGACACCCTAGTTTCTGCCACAATTTTGGGTTTTGACTCCTTTTTAACCCCCTGCTCACTGGACTGCTGAATAGAGTATAATTTTGTACTCTCTTTGATCAGCCATTCCAATGAGCAGTTCTCATCAAAATCTCTAGCTAAGTTAATTTTGATGGGTGTAGGCAGTGCTTCAAAAAATAAATTTACAAATTCTGAGCCATCAAATCTGGGATTATCTTCAGCCATACTGTACGCATTTTTCAATACAGAAAGGAATTCGACTGGACTCTGATTCGCACGACACTTTAAACCATATACCGCTATTTTCGCGGCAGTTTTAGTGCGATATTGCCCGAATTCTTTTCTGCATTGTTGTTTTACCCCATTCCAGGAATGAATATTCATATCCTTTAGTGAAGCAAAGAATTTGTGATGCTTACTGTCAAATACCCAAGGCAGAAATTCAATTTTCAATTTCTCACTTGTAACATTCATTATAGCTAACGCATTTTCAAAAGCCTGTAAATGATCAATTACAGATGTTGTTCCCTTATTGGAGAATATAGGTACTGCGCGTTGTATGAAGGTGATTATTTTATGGGAATCATAGACTTTATCAGACTTATTTTGGGATTCTCTGTTAGAGTTTCCCTCCCCCGCATCAGCTGCGCTACAGCTGTCCTCTGGATTTACATCCTGAGGGGATTGTCTATTTGGGAAATCTACTTCTGACCCGTTAGGGGTCATTTGTCTATGTTGTTCTATATATTTTCGTACCTCGTCCCTGACGCGTTCGCTAAAGGAGTTAGCATTATCTGTATTATTCTCATTGCTAATATAGGGGTTTTCATTATGGCGATATGACCTTTTTAAATCGCTTAATTCTCTCTGGCTTTGCGCAAGCTGTTTATTTAAATCTTGTATCTGCGCGATTAAGTCCATATTGTGCTTATCTAAGGTGGCTAGGTTTTGGGCAAATTCATCCATTTTATTTTTGGCTATTTTTAAACCCTCTTCGCGTCTGCGCGAGGAACGAATACTATTTTCTAGCTCCTGTATTTGCAATCGTTTGTCTGTGACACAAAACGACATTTCGTCAATTATGCATATTAAAAGGGGCCAAGATTTTAGTATTAGTTTTTCTCGCTTTTTGGGATCTTTGCATTGATTAATCATTAATAATTCCTGGAAGAATTCATTCTCTTCATTCCACATATTATTATTAACGGTAATATTTTTAGCCCTAGTTTCAAGCATATCCACAAAATCATTTAATTCACCAGCAATATTTAACTTCCCTTTAATGTAACTTAAGATATCTTTCTTAAGGACCTGACCTTTAGTAATAGGTATGGTTATGGGACCAATTTCATTGCTATGTATAGAATTAAATGAGTCACTTCTGGCTACAGACATTATTATATTGGTTTAGTACTTAGTTAAACTAAAACGCTAATACAATTTTTGCCAATAAAAAGAGAGAAGGAAAATTTTTATATTTCAAAAAAATATTATTAATTTTGAAATATGAAAAATTAATATTCCAAAATATGAGAAATTAATATTTTTGATTAACTTTGAAAATATGAAAAATCAATATTTTTGATTAATTTTGAAATATGAAAAATCAATATTTTTATTAATTTTTCAAAATTAATCTTTAATAATATTTCAAGATTGACATTAATATGTCAATCTCGAAATATGAAAATTAATATTTCAACTTTTCAAAAAAAATTATATCTTCGAAATATGAATTTATTTTTTTTTCTCTTTTATAATAATTTCTATTTACTTACAAATATATTATATCAATTATGATGGAATATTAATAAATCTCAGAAAAAGTGCCTCCAATTATTATGTCAGTATATTTATGAAAATCTTAGCAGTGCTATCCAAATAATATATTGGCAGGGTTATTAACACAATACAAAGAAATAGAAACCCTTATCAACCATGCACCTACTAGACCATACAATTAATATAAATATCTGAATTCTTTTATTTAGTTAATATCCATAAACATATTGAACTATATTTGCAGTAAAAGGAAACTAAATAAAAGTTTATATGCGTTAAAACCAACTCTTAAGATATGCTATCCTTCTTACAAAACCCAGAAAAATATACCTTCACAATTCAGCCTTTTATTTATTTAACACAATGGGACTAAAAACCTTTAACATCCAAGCAATACAATTCTAAACAGTGTTTATAAAACAATAGGATAATATATATATTCTGCTATTTAACTGCAATTTATCCTAATACAAAATTAACTGACAATATCAGAACTTGCATAGATGAGTTACTTGGTCAATCAGACGCAGATTTAAACAATATATATATAGGCTGTGAAATGCTAACTAAAACACACTGTTTCTTTAAATCTATTAAATACAAATTGACTATGCATATAACTTATCTTATAATAAAACTTTTATATACATCACCCAAATAAACAGCAATCCGGTTCCCAATGTTTTGCAACAGATCCAATTCACCTCAGAAATTCAAAATTGGGGTAAAGCATATGGAGTCCATATGGTAGGTGTGTGCTTTTGATTAATAACTGCCGCAGTTACTCCTTTCTGGATCAAAATAACACCCTCTTTCTTAGTCTCTATGCTGGGGTTAAATCATCTGATCTCACCCCTCCCCTTTTTGATTATTTATCAGTCATTGGTGAATATTGGAAACGCCCACGGCCTTGTCTTGGATTAGTTCTTTGCAACTGAACATGGATTGGTTTATTTGGTAAATGTGTTGTCAAGGAAATGCATTCTTTGCAACAACCAATCATCTCATGGTTGCAATTCCGCATCATAACACTAGGTGGCAGCAGACGTACAAACAAACAAATACAACAAGACCATCTCTAACATTTTTAAGCAAGTTAATTTTTTTTTTCATAAAATGGTTATTTAATCAGATCACACTCTCTGCATTAATCATATATAACCCCAATTACAGATGGTTAATATTAGGTTATTTTTTCTGATTATTCTGATACCGAATATGTTATATTATTAACATTTTATTATATCAAGGCAATTTAATACTGCTAATTAGTAGCTTAAAATGCATTACAATTTTATCGGTATCCTGGCATTTATATGTGAATAATAGCTTATTTTTAATTCAGTATTGTACTGTATTCCAAGTGAATCCTGTCTATGTAGATCTGAAATAAGAAAATAAATGTTAATAATCACTTCTCTTCAGGTCCATAAACATCTATTCATGTTTTTAAACACACAGAGGCTAAGTAAGATCTTTTGTGTTTTCAAAACATATATATCATTTCTATGTATATCTGAATTTATTTCCTATATAAATATCCCCTGCAGCAATCATCCACCTAATACAATGTGCTTAATTTTAATATATATATATCATGAATCATTCCAAACATACATGGAAAACTGGCATTGTTCCCCTTGCAAAATGTATTTAATTTTATTTGTGTCACCTTCCCCCATGAGGGGGTTTTGCAGTACTTCTTCAAATAGAGATTCAGTGAGATAGAACTGTTGTATCACACGTGTCAAATTCCAAAGGGGTCCTTGAACACATTCTTTTCTCACCTCACCAAATGTTCTGAAGTTATAAAAATCTGCATATATAGTCAAATGAATAGGGTCACTGAGCTATTTCCTTTAGAAAAGAAATGTTTGTGTGTTTTACACTACAGGGGCCGTGCTTCAAAAAGGCTCTACTGATCGTCAATCCTGATAGACGTGTATTAGAAGCTGTGTTCAACAAACTCATGTTTAATTAATCCTGAGTTCTCATCTAACATATACAGTGTATAAAATATACATATATATATATATATATATATATGTACACATATGTAATATTCATCATAATATTCATATACTCTGACAGGCGTTAGCCCATAAAACTCTTAACTACAGACTTTCAAATGCGGTACCAGGCTTGACAGGAGAGGGTCTACCGCTCACTTTTAGGAAGACTTGTAATATCAGCGCTATGCAAGTCCCATTGAAAATATAGGATACACAATTGACGTAAGTGGATTTGCGGTATTTTCGAATCTGGCCGAAAAAGTGAGCGGTGCACCTGTACCTGCAAGACTCGTAATACCAGTGGGCGTTAAAAAGCAGCGTTAGTACCTCTCAACTCTGCTTTTTAACTCTAACGCAAGACTCGTTATCTAGCCGTTAGTTTGTTAATTGCTGACATGATACAAGTGCCGCTGGTACTTTGAGCAGCTGCAGTATTTAAAATGCTGGTGCACTGAGAACATCTAGCTATACTTCCCAAACAATAAAAACTTTTACTAGAAGCATTTTTGCCAATACAAGTAAATTGCAAATAGGTTTCTATTCAAAGATGTAATTCATCTATATGCATTTAAATTTTGATCAGAATGTCCCTTTAACACTGATAAATGTAAGAATCTTGGAAGCCAAAATAAGCAAACCATTTGTTACTTAAATGAGGCACACTTTGGTTAAAATAAAGGGAAAAGAGAATGAGGTATCCTTGTGGACAATTAGCTAAAAATAATTTTCTATGCCAAAGAGCTTTCAAGGCAAATAAAATATTGGCATATATAAATTGAGACCAGGGGGTCGATTTATTAAGCAGCGTATGCTGCATCGACGCCCCATCATTTCTGGTCTGCCAGAAACGGAAGTTAAAAAGCAGTGGTTGTAAGACTTAACTTCTCCGTCTCAAGCGTCGTTAGCGTGCAAGCCGGAGCGTTAAAGGGACAGTCTAGTCCAAAATAAACTTTGATGATTCAGTTAGGGCATGTGATTTTAAGCAACTTTCCAATTTACTTTTATCACAAATTTTGCTTTGTTCTCTTGTTGAAAGCTAAACCTAGGAGGTTCATATGCTAATTTCTTAGACTTTGAAGGCCGCCTCTTATCTGAATGCATTTCATATAGATAACACTGGGCTCATGCACATGGAGTTACCTAGGAGTGAGCACTGATTGGCTAAAATGCAAGTTTGTCAAAGAACTGAAATAAGGGGGCAGTTTGCAGAGGTTTAGATAAAAGGTAATCACAGAGGTAAAAAGTGTATTTCTTTCACAGTTTTGGTTATGCAAAACTAGGGAATTGGTAATAAAGGCATTATCTATCTTTTTAAACAATACAAATTCTGGTGTAGACTGTCCCTTTAAATACTACTCCATTTGTAAATGGCTCTTAGTGTTTAGAGTCCCTTTTATTGAACAGCATTTGTAATCAAACCACATGTAGCAGAAATTTACATTTTAAAACTCCTTAATACTATCAAATATAAATGCATTTTATTCGTTTTGTAATTATTATTTATAAAGCTAAATATTTCTAATACTTATAAAGTCACTGAAGCCCCAGATGGCAATTGGAATCCTATAGTATAATTCCATTCTTTCTTTTGGAGCTCGACCATATGATTCATTTTTACATACAGTAGACATGTAAGATCTGTTTTTCCCTCCAGAAAATACCTCTACTCTTTATCCATCACATTACCCATACATAGTGAATTTAAACTTTTTGGCAGTGGATCAAATTTAAGAGTTAAAAAGTTCTGTGCAGAGGACTAGGGGATGAATGATACTGCCCATCACCAAACTATAGAAGTAACAAAGAGCTATACCTTAATTTTCCACTATAAGGTACTTCACTAAACAGTTCTGGAAGGAATGTGATCCTAACATTTGATGACAAAAACCAGTTTAACCAGTTTGTGGATCACATTACATACTTGAAACTGAATTTCTTTCAAGGGTAACTTAGTTCCCTGTCCATTGTGAAGCTGCACCTGTTAGTTACAAAACTCACTGAAGCTAAAGACAGCAAGGAGATGAGATCAAGAACAACAAAATTCTGCAGCCTCTGGTTAATACTCTTACATGGATTTAGTCCCGTATATAATATGATGTGCCCAAATGGACAATTTGACCTTAATACACAGTGTGTGGATTGTCATCCTAGCTGTGAAGAATGCAGTGGTCAGGAGCCTTATGAATGCACTGAATGCGGTATTGGTAAGTAAATTATAGATGGAATTTAATAACATTATAATAATGTTCTACACTAAAGGATTGCACCGCTTTTCTCTCTCTGATATTTAATAAAAACATCTAATCTTTAGAGAAATATATAAGTGGAATCATTTTACAATATGCACCAAAGTAATAAAAAGATCAAAATGAAAATTTAATTAAATGTTTGGAAAAGATTGAGAAGTGATTTGGATAGGTTTTTGTTGGATTTTTAAATGTGGGCCCATTCTCATCCATTAAAATGCCTGTTTTAATATTTTTTTTTCCTACTTCACAACCCATGACTGGAGTTAAGCTATCACGCAGTTCACAAATTCAAGTCAAGCTATCAGACTCTGTTTTGGTGCTCTCAGACGCTTATTTCACTGCACTTTCTTGACTATCAATAGCTGTACCATACATTTACACTAATAAAAAATGTTTTAACTGTGTTGGAATTATATGTTTTTTACATTAAAAAATTTCTGAACAAAGCATAAGCATTTTTGTAATAAATTGACATTTTAACACAATTCTGCATAAAGTTAAAAAAATTATCATTCTTCCAATAAATTAACACTGCAGATTTCTCACACACTTAACCTAAATTCCAGAGTAAAAAGTTTCCTTTCAATGGGTTAGATTACAAGTAGAGCGCTAATTTATATAGTTTAAGGGTATTCGATAAATAACCAGCCATTACAAGTGGCGGGTTATTGCTACCGCAAGCTCGCGGTAGCAATTAGCTCTCCAAAAATTAAACAGTGATCAAATATCTGGCTAATTTTCAAAATGAGCCCAAATTGCCCCCACAATAATGTGTTTTGAAGTTTTTTTAGAAAAAAAAATGTAGCATTTTTATTTTTTAATAAAATAACTGCACTAAGCAGATTTTAGGGGTTAAATTGTGCGGTTGTGGGGTGTTAGAAAAAAACTGCACTGAAAAGTGCCTTTCCATTGCGGTCTATGGGGACTCTGTATTCTCTCTAAATATATATGTATATCTTATATTTGCACTGGTATTACTGAGTGTAGCGCAAATATTGCGCTTGCGTAAGCGATATTTTGCACTCTACTTGAAATCTGGCCCTATGTGAGAGTGTAGAAGGTTCAGCGAGTGAGGCATCTGTAGTGTAAATTTATTTGTAGAATGATAATTTTTTTAACTTTATGCAGAATTGTGTTAAAATGTCAATTTTTTTAGAAAAATACTTATGCTTTGTTGAGTCATTTTTTAATGTAAATATAAATAAATCTAACACAGTTAAAACATTTCTTATTAGCATATATGTATGGTACAGCTATTGATAGTCTTAAAAAACTGCAGAAAAATAAGCGTCTGATAGCTCCAAAACAGTGTCTGATAGCTTGACTTGAATTTGTGAACTGTCTGATAGCTTGACTACTGTTTTAGAACTGTCTGATTGCTCCAAAACAGTGTCTGATAGCTTGACTTGAATTTGAGAACTGACTGATAGCTTGACTCCAGTTTAGAATGGTGCCTTGTCTATTTGCACAGCTTTAAATTTTAATACATAGATGTGTTTTCAGTATTAATCAAAAGTTAAAAATCTAGCTGAAATTACACTTTAAATCTAAAATGTTATATTTATTTGATGATCATAATTGCAATTACATTCATAGATGTTTTAAACATATTATTTCTAAAATTACACATAATGATATGAAATTATTAATTGTACACCATATACTGATATTATTTAAAGGGACATGAAACCCCACATTTTTATTTTATGTTTTAGATACAGAATTCAATTAATTTCATGTAAGTGGCAAGAGTCCATGAGCTAGTGACGTATGGTATATACATTCCTACCAGGAGGGGGCAAAGTTTTAGAAACCTTAAAATGCCTATAAATACACCTCCCACCACACACATACCTCAGTTTTACAAACTTTGCCTCCTATGGAGGTGGTGAAGTAAGTTGTGCTTGATTTCTTCTGTGATAGGCACTTCTATGCATTCTAAAGCCCAATTCCTCTCAGAGTACAGTGTTTGTCAGAGGGATGTGAAGGGAGTATTGCCTGTTGATTTAGTGGTTTCACCCATGGGAAATCCTTTCAAAGGCTCTCTGTAATCAGTCGCAGGGTTTCATCCCCTGCCTCCCTTTTCAGATCGACATTATACTCCTATACCATTACCTCTGCTGATATTTTTCAGTACATGTTTGGCTGTCTGCTATATGTGGATGGGTGTCTTCTGGTAAGTATGTATAATTTTTTTAAGACACTCTCAACTATGTTTGGCGTTTTATGTTATAAAGTTTTAAATATATGTATTTGCTTATATTTGCCATGAGTCTGGTCTATGTTTATTTCCCTTTTGCAGTTTCAGTATGGAATTTATGTTTTGGGGAGTTTATTTAAGTAAATTTTTTTCATACCTCAGTTTTTCAAATTTGACTTTGTTTTTAAAAAATTTTGCAGGCAAACTAGTCTCGCAAGGACGCAAAATGCTGTTTTTTATAGCGTCATTATTGGTGTGAAATTTTTGGCACAAAGTTGTATCTATTGTGATGCGAGTCGCGTCATTTCTTGCAACTTTATGGACTCAACTTTTTTTGCCATGAAAACCAAAAGTTTTTTCTCTGCATTTGCGTCATCTTTGTTTGCGTCATTTTTGGCGCCTAAATTTGTTATATTAATCCTCTCCCTCTTTGGCTCGCTGCTTTAATTTTATTATAGAGAGCTATGATGCTTGTTTTTGATTTTACTTTTTTCTATAAAAATTCTATCTTGAATTTTTCCTATTTCCTGAAACTGTTACATTGTGGACATTGGATATTTTGTCTAAATGTTATTTTTCTTTTCTGTTACATTTTGCCAGATGTCTTAAACTGATCCTGCCTCTGATGTTACTGTAGAAACAAGATGCCTGAGCACAATTCTACCAAAAGCTATGTGTGTTATTATTGTCAAGCTGATTTTACTCTCTCAGCTTAAATATGGGCACATATTTTATCATATTATTATATGCTGATAACGTTTCTATGTGTACAATTACATTTACTGTTTTTACTTTCTCAGTTTAATGTACCTAATAGTTCTGCAGATATAAAAATGTTACTGCTGCAGCCATAAGAAGGCTATGGCCTCTATTTATCAAGGTCTGGCGGACCTGATCCGACAGTGCGGATCAGGTCCGCCAGACCTTGCTGAATATGGAGAGCAATACGCTCTCTGTATTCAGCATTGCTGCTGGTGCAACGCCGCCCCCTGCAGACTCGCGGCCAATCGGCCGCCAGCAGGGGGTGTCAATCAACCTGATCGTACTCGATCAGGTTGAATTGCGGCGATGTCTGTCCGCCTGCTCAGAGCAGGCGGACAAGTTATGGAGCAGTGGTCTTTAGAGGTCTGAAGACTCGCCAGAAACACGGGCCATCAAGCTCCACCCAGAGCTTGATAGATAGGCCCCCATGACTGCTACTGCACCTTCAAATAAATGTAAAGGTCTTTCCAAACTTGTTATAGATTTAATCATTTTTGTACTGTCCTACAGCATACTTAAGTATCTTCTGCTGATGAGGGTTCCTTTCTCTCAGAGGATCCTGCATCAGAAATAGTAATTGACTAATCTTTTTTCAAATTGAACATTTTTGTTCTCTTTTAAGGAAGTATTGTTAACCTTATGTATTGAGGAGTCTAGTTCTCCTAATATCTAAGTTGATATTCATTTAAATTCTGTGTTTAAAGATTTCTAAGGTTGCTCCTGAGGTTTTATTTCTATTCTAGATGCTATCTGTAATATGTTTGCTAAGAATGGTCTAAACCTGGTTCCTTTTTTAGTACTTATTTTTTCAGTATCCTTTAAGGAAGCTTGAATCTTACCTTAGAAGAGCATATTTACATACTGTTTATATTCTTAGGATGATGTTTCTGCTGCTTCAACTTTCAGGTTGGACAGTCAGCGTAACAGTTATCAGATTCTAAAGTATATAACATTTTTTTTTGTTTCAATATATGAATCATTTTATTTATGATGCTGTATTTGATGTCATTTAAGATTAATGTCAAATCAATGTTTTTAGCTATTCTATTTAGAAGAGCTTTATGGTTTGAATCTTGAAATTCTGACATGGTGCCTAAAATATAAATTATTATTGCTATCTTTTCAGGGTAATAATTTTTTTGGTTCTCAATTGGATTGTATTATCTCCATTATATCTGGGGATAAGGGAGTTTTTTCTGCCCTAGATTGTAAATTCCTACGGGAATAGGGCCCTCAATTCCCCCTGTATTTGTAAAATTTTGTCTTTTATCGTATTTTCTCCATTGTACTGTTAGCTTTGTACCCATGGGCAGCGCTGCGGAATCTGTTGGCGCTTTATAAATAAAGAATAATAATAATAAGAGTAGATTTGAAGCTCTCATTTGTTTTTGTTCCTTTCGTCAGAATAGAGAACAGAAAACCTCTCATTTCCCTAAGGCTTCTGGCGCTAATTAGAGACTATTTTCAAATTGGAATAATTCCAAGCCTTATAAGAAACCAAATTTAGCCTTTAAGTCTGCATGTAGGTGCATCCCTCAAACCAGTTCTTCTGGTGTGGAGGGGGACAGATTAAGTTATTTCAAGACATTTGGACAGGTTCAGTCCAAAATCAATAGAATATTGTTTCTCAAGGGTTTCAAATAGATTTTAGAATGAGACCTTCCATGGGAAGATTATTTCTTACTCATGTTGCATTAAACCCTGTAAAGGCTCAGGCTTTTCTGAAATGTGTTTCAGAACTAGAGTTTTCAGGGGTGATTGTACCAGTTCATCAGCAGGAACAGGGATTGGATTTCTATTTTCAATCTATTTATTGTCCCTATTTTCAATCTATTTATGGTCAATCTATTTTTCAGATCCAATCCTGGATCTGAAAACTTATATCATTTTGCAAGAGCCCCAACTTTCAAGATGGTGACTATAATGACTATTATACCTTTTGTTTAGCAAGGTTATTTTATATCCACTATAGACTTACAGGTCGCTTATTTTCACTTTTCGATTCATCCAGACCACTATTGTTTTCTGAGATTCTTTTTCTAGACAAGCATTACCAATTTGTTGCTTTTCCATTTGGCTTAGCAACTGCACCAATATTTTTCTCGAAGGTTCTTGGTGTTCTTCTTTCTGTAATCAGAGGGTAAGGTATTGCAGTGTTTTTGGACTATTTCTTGGTACTAGTTCAGTTTTTTCTTTTAGCTGAATCCCACATGAAACAACTAATGTTGTTTCTTAAAGTAAATGGTTGGAGGATCGATTTACCTAAGAAATTCTTGATTCTTCAGACAAGGTCACCTTCTTAGGTTTCCAAGATAGATTCAGTGTCAATGACTCTTTCTCTAACAGACAAGAGACAAATGAAATTTGTCTTAGCTTGTCTAAACCTTCAGTCTCTATAATTCTCTTCAGTGAATATGTGCCTGAAAGTTTTAGGTCTTATGATCACTGCATCGAACGCATTCTCCTTTGCTCGTTTTCATATGAAACCTCTACAGCTTTTGCATGTTGCACCAGTGGTGCAGGGATTATGCTCAGTTATCACAGTTGATATACTTTAATTCCAACACTCAGCTTTCTCTGACTTGGTGGTTTAACCATCATTGTTTAAAGGGGCCTCCTTTGTTCGTCCTTCCTGGGTTGTGTTCACAACAGATGCAAGTCTTTCAGGTTGGGGAGCTGTCTGGGGATCTCTGACAGCACAAGGGGTTTGGAATCCTCAAGAGGCGAGGTTTACAATCAATATTTAGAACTCTGTGCTATTTTTAGAGCTCTTCAGGCTTGGCCTCTATTTGAAGAGAGAACTTTACTTTTGTTTTAAATCAGACAATGTCACAGACAGTGGCATATGTCAATCATTAAGGGGGACTTGCAGTCCTTTAATGATGAAAGAAGTATCTTTGATATTTCTCTTGGCCAGAATCCAACTCTTGTCAAGACTCTGCGATTCATATCTCAGGTGTAGACAATTGGGAAGCGGATTATTTCAGCCGTCATTTTATTCATCCGGGGAGTGGTTTCTCCATCCAGATGTCTTTTTTTCAATGTGTACAGATGTGGGGTCTTCTAGAATTAGATCTGTTGGCCTCTCGCCTGAACAGGAATCTTCAGATACCTTTCCAGGTTTGGTGATTTTCAGGCGGAAATGATGAATGCTTTAGCAGTTCTCTGTTTTATCAATCTGCTTTCTTTTTTCTGTCTCTGGTTCTTCTTCCAAAGAGTGATCTCCAAGATCATAATGGAACAATCTTATGTGTTTCTGATAGCACCAGCATGGCCTTTCAGGTTTTGGTATGCAGACTTTGTCCGAATGTCCAGTTGCCAGCTTTGGTCTCTTTTTATAAGACCAGACCTTTTTTGTCTCAAGACCCAGTTTTTGATAGGATCTCAAATTTCTAAATTTAAAGGCATGGAATTTGAACACTTAGTTTTTGTTCATAGAAGTTTTTATGACTCAGTTATTTTTTTCTCTATGATACAGGTTTATAAATCTGTTTCAAGGAAATTTTAATTTAGGGTTTGGAAATCCTATATTTCAGGGTGTTCCTCTTCCTAGGATTTTACAGTTTCTTCAGGATGATCTGAATTCAGTTTTTTTGCATGTAAATCCTTTGAAAGGATAAAATCTCTGCTTTTTTGGTCTTATTTCATGATTTTCACTGTTTGGTTCAGGTTTTGTTTCGTATCAAGCCTGTTATTAAATTAATTTCTCCTCCTTGGAGTCTCAATTTGGTTTTTAAGTTTTGCAGGTTTTTCATTTAGAGCCTCTGCATTCTTTGGTTATTTATCTACTTTCTTGGAAAGTGTTATTTCTTTGGTTTTGTCTTCTGCTAGAAGAGTTTCTGAATTGTCTATTTTCTCTTGTGAGTTCCTTATCTGATTTCCATCAAGATAAGCTATTTTGCGAGAGATGTCTTAATTTTTTTTGCATTAGGTTGTGAACTTTTAACAACAGTATTGGAGAGATTATTGTTGCTTCTTTGTGTCCTATCCCTAGGAATCCTCCTAAGGGGTCTTTACATTCTTTGAATGTGGTAAAAATTTTGCAATATTATGTTGAAACTACTTAGATTTCAGTAAGACTTCTAGTCTATTTGTTATTTTTTCTGGTTGCAGAAAAAGTCTGAAAGCTTCTGCCATTTCCTTGGCATCTTATTCGGAGCTTTTGATTTTTAAAGCTTATTTGGAGGAGGAGCAGTATTCGCCTCAGCGTATTACAGCTCATTCTACTAGATCAGTCGCTATATCTTGGGTTTTCAAGAATGAAGCTTCACTTGATCAAATTTGCATAGCAGCAGCTTGATCTTCTTTGTATATTTTTACTAACATTTTACCTCGCATTCTCACAGCCAATAGAATGCGAGCTCAATCTGATTGGCTGATTGGATCAGCCAATTGGATTGAACTTGAATCTGATTGACTGATTCAATCAGCCAATCAGATTTTTCCTACCTTAATTCCGATTGGCTGATAGAATCCTATCAGCCAATCGGAATTTGAGGGACGTCATCTTGGATGATATCACTTAAAGGAACCTTCATTCGTCGGGAGTTGCCGGAAGAAGAGGATGGATCCGCGTCGGCTGCTTCAAGATGGTCCCGCTCCGCGCCGGTTGGATGAAGATAGAAGACGCCGCCTTGATGAACATGTCTACCGGTCCGGATGTCCTCTTTTTGCCGGATAGGATGAAGACTTCGGTCCCTCTTCTGGACCTCTTCTTGCCGGATAGGATGAAGACTTCGGACTCTCTTCTGGACGGATCGGTGATACCCGGCGTGGTGAAGATAAGGTAGGGAGATCTTCAGGGGCTTAGTGTTAGGTTTTTAAGGGGTGTTTGGGTTAGATTAGGGTTATGTGGGTGGTGGGTTGTAATGTTGGGGGGGTATTGTATGTTTATTTAAATGCAAAAGAGCTGTTTTCTTTGGGGCATGCCCCGCAAAAGGCCCTTTTAAGGGCTGGTAAAGTAAAAGAGCTGTTAACTTTTTATTTTAGAATAGGGTAGGGCATTTTTTTATTTTGGGGGGCTTTGTTATTTTTTTAGGGGGCTTAGAGTAGGTGTAATTAGTTTAAAATTCTTGTAATCTTTTTTTATTTTTTGTAATTTAGTGTTTGTTTTTTTTGTAATTTAGTTTAGTTGATTTAATTGTAGATAATTGTAGATAGTTTAGTTAATTAATTTATTGATAGTGTAGTGTTAGGTTTAATTGTAACTTAGGTTAGGATTTATTTTACAGGTCATTTTGTAATTATTTTAACTAGGTAGCTATTAAATAGTTATTAACTATTTAATAGCTATTGTACCTAGTTAAAATAAATACAAAGTTGCCTATAAAATAAATATAAATCTTAAAATAGCTACAATATAATTATTCGTTATATTGTAGCTATATTAGGGTTTATTTTACAGGTAAGTATTTAGCTTTAAATAGGATTAATTTATTTAATAAGAGTTAATTTATTTAGTTAAATTATATTTAACTTAGGGGGGTGTTAGTGTTAGGGTTAGACTTAGCTTTAGGGGTTAATACATTTATTATAGTAGCGGCGAGGTCCGGTCGGCAGATTAGGGGTTAATACTTCTTGAAGTTAGGTGTCGGCGATGTTAGGGAGAGCAGATTAGGGGTTAATACTATTTATTATAGGGTTTTTGAGGCGGGAGTGAGGTGGTTTAGGGGTTAATACATTTATTATAGTGGCGGCGAGGTCCGGTCGGCAGATTAGGGGTTAAGAAGTGTAGGTAGCTAGCGGCGACATTGGGGGGGCAGTTTAGGGGGTAATAAATATAATATAGGGGTCGGCGATGTTAGGGGCAGCAGATTAGGGGTACATAGGGATAATGTAGGTTGCGGCGGTGTGCGTTCGGCAGATTAGGGGTTAAAAAATTTTATTAGAGTGGCGGCGATGTGGGGGGACCTCGGTTTAGGGGTACATAGGTAGTTTATGGGTGTTAGTGTACTTTAGAGCACAGTAGTTACGAGCTTTATAAACCGGCGTTAGCCCATAAAGCTCTTAGCTCCTGACTTTTTTCTGCGGCTGGAGTTTTGTCGTTAGAGTTCTAACGCTCACTTCAGCCAAGACTCTAAATACCAGCGTTAGAAAGATCCCATTGAAAAGATAGGATACGCAATTGGCGTAAGGGGATCTGCGGTATGGAAAAGTCGCGGCTGGAAAGTGAACGTTAGACCCTTTCCTGACTGACTCTAAATACCAGCGGGCGGCCAAAACCAGCGTTAGGACCCCCTAAAGCTGGTTTGGACGGCTAACGCAGAACTCTAAATCTAGGCGATTATTTTTTCTAGTTCCTCTTTTTGTATGCATTTTTTACTTCTTTTTACACCTCACTACTTGGCTATACGTTAAACTAAGGTATAAGTGTGGTGGGAGGTGTATTTATAGGCATTTTGTGGTTTGGGAAACTTTGCCCCCTCCTGGTAGGAATGTATATCCCATACGTCACTAGCTCATGGACTCTTGCCACTGTGAAAGGAATTAATTTATCAGGTAAGTTCTTACATAAATTATGTTTTTAAACAACATTCCTAATTTTCTTCATTCTTTAGGTATCCTTTGTTGAAGAAATAGCACTGCACATGAGCGAGCCAATCACACAAGGCATCTATGTCAGCAGTTACTTTTCAACAAAGTATATCAAGAGAATTAAGCAAATTAGATAAAAGAAGCAAATTGGAAAGTTGTTTAAAATGGCATCTTTCTAAAAAGAAAACTGTGTTTCATGTCTTTTAAAGTGAAAATAAAAATGAATTCAAACACATTAGACATTAGATATCTTCTTATGTTGCACTTTTAAATAACCTTGATCACATTGTTTCAACTTTTTTGGCTCCAATGAAGTCCATAATGGAATGTGACTTTGCATTCACAACTAGTGATGTCGCAAACCTAAAAATTTGGGTTTGCGAACTGTGAACGTGAACTCCCGAAAAAGTTTGCGAACCGGCGAACCTGGCGAACCCCCATTGACTTCAATGGGCAGGCGAATTTTAAAACCCACAGGAACTCTTTCTGGCCACAATAGTGATGGGAAAGTTGTTTCAAGGGGACTAACACCTGGACTGTGGCGTGCCGGAGGGGGATCCATGGCAAAACTCCCATGGAAAATTACATAGTTGATGCAGAGTCTGGTTTTAATCCATAAAGGGCATAAATCACCTAACATTCCTAAATTGTTTGGAATAACGTGCTTTAAAACATCAGGTATGATGTTGTATCGATCAGGTAGTGTAAGGGTTACGCCCGCTTCACAGTGACAGACCAAACTCCCGCAGAGGGTACAACATCATAATCACCACACCGTATGTCCATGTGTGTAATGCTGCCTGACTGAGACATATCCCTGTTATCTACATCCTCTGGCAATAATGGTTGCGCATCACTCATTTCTTCCAACTGATGTGTAAAAAACTCCTCTGACAGATCAAGTGAAGCGGCTGTGGTGCTAATGTTGGTGGTGGCGGCAGGCGGGCGAGTGGTAACTTGAGAGGTTCTGCCCGAAGATAAGCTGGAGGAGGATGGTGCGTCAAGGTTCGGAGCGGAAGCTATAGAAGATTGGATGTCCTGTGTTAAAAAGTCAACTATGTCCTCAGAACTTTTTGAGTTCATGGTACGTGGCCTCTGAACACTGGGCATTATTCTAGGGCCAAAGGGAATCACAGCACCACGACCACGACGGCACCTGCGGGGTGGCTTGCCTCTGCCTGTCATTTTTTTTTTAAATGTACACTTACACTACTATTAAACAAGATATGAGTGGTGCCACTGGGCAAGTGGGCACAGTATACGCTGTGAGCCTGACACAAAAAAGCAGACTGATGTTTCACAGTCCAAAAAGTTTTTATTTTTCTAAATGTACACTTACACTACTATTAAACAAGATATGAGTGGTGGCACTGGGCAAGTGGGCACAGTATACGCTGTGAGCCTAACACAAAAAAGCAGACTGATGTTTCACAGTCCAAAAACTTTTTTTTTTTTTAATGTACACACACTACTATTAAACAAGATATGAGTGGTGGCACTGGGCAAGTGGGCACAGTATACGCTGTGAGTCTGACACAAAAAAGCAGACTAATGTTTCACAGTCCAAAAAGTTTTTATTTTTTTAAATGTACACTTACACTACTATTAAACAAGATATGAGTGGTGCCACTGGGCAAGTGGGCACAGTATACTCTTTGAGCCTGACACAAAAAAGCAGACTGATGTTTCACAGTCCAAAAAGTTTTATTTTTTTAAATGTACACTTACACTACTATTAAACAAGATATGAGTGGTGGCACTGGGCAAGTGGGCACAGTATACGCTGTGAGCCTGGCACACACGCTGGCAGGCAGGCATCTGCAATTAGATTACACAAGCAGACTGATGTTTCACAGTCAAAAAAGTTTTTTTTTTTAATTTACACTACTGTTACACCAGACATGAGTGGTGGCACTGGGTAAGTGGGCACAGTATACGCTGTGAGCCTGGCACACACGCTGGCAGGCAGGCAACTGCAATTAGATTACACTAGAAGACTGATGTTTCACAGTCAAAAAAGTTTTTTTTTTTTAATTTACACTACTGTTACACCAGATATGAGTGGTGGCACTGGGCAAGTGGGCCTTGCACACACGCTGGCAGGCAGGCAACTGCAATTAGATTACACAAGCAGACTGATGTTTCACAGTCAAAAAAGTTTTTTTTTAAAATTTACACTACTGTTAAACCAGATATAAGTGGCGGCACTGGGCAAGTGGGCCTGGCACACACGCTGGTAGGCAGGCAACTGCAATTAGATTACACAAGCAGACTGATGTTTCACAGTCAAAAAAGTTTTTTTTTTTAAATTTACACTACTGTTACACCAGATATGAGTGGTGGCACTGGGCAAGTGGGCCTTGCACACACGCTGGCAGGCAGGCAGGCAACTGCAATTAGATTACACAAGCAGACTGATGTTTCACAGTCAAAAAAGGTTTTTTTTTAAATTTACACTACTGTTAAACCAGATATAAGTGGCGGCACTGGGCAAGTGGGCCTGGCACACACGCTGGTAGGCAGGCAACTGCAATTAGATTACACAAGCAGACTGATGTTTCACAGTCAAAAAAGTTTTTTTTTTAAAATTTACACTACTGTTACACCATATATGAGTGGTGGCACTGGGCAAGTGGGCACAGTATACGCTGTGAGACTAGCACACACGCTGGCAGGCAGACAACTGCAATTAGATTACACTAGCAGACTGATGTTTCACAGTCAAAAAAGTTTTTTTTTTTTAATTTACACTACTGTTACACCAGATATGAGTGGTGGCACTGGGCAAGTGGGCCTTGCACACACGCTGGCAGGCAGGCAACTGCAATTAGATTACACAAGCAGACTGATGTTTCACAGTCAAAAAAGTTTTTTTTTAAAATTTACACTACTGTTAAACCAGATATAAGTGGCGGCACTGGGCAAGTGGGCCTGGCACACACGCTGGTAGGCAGGCAACTGCAATTAGATTACACAAGCAGACTGATGTTTCACAGTCAAAAAAGTTTTTTTTTTAAAATTTACACTACTGTTACACCAGATATGAGTGGTGGCACTGGGCAAGTGGGCCTTGCACACACGCTGGCAGGCAGGCAGGCAACTGCAATTAGATTACACAAGCAGACTGATGTTTCACAGTCAAAAAAGTTTTTTTTTTAAATTTACACTACTGTTAAACCAGATATAAGTGGCGGCACTGGGCAAGTGGGCCTGGCACACACGCTGGTAGGCAGGCAACTGCAATTAGATTACACAAGCAGACTGATGTTTCACAGTCAAAAAAGTTTTTTTTTTTAAATTTACACTACTGTTACACCATATATGAGTGGTGGCACTGGGCAAGTGGGCACAGTATACGCTGTGAGACTAGCACACACGCTGGCAGGCAGGCAACTGCAATTAGATTACACTAGCAGACTGATGTTTCACAGTCAAAAAAGTTTTTTTTTTTAAATTTACACTACTGTTACACCAGATATGAGTGGTGACACTGGGCAAGTGTGCCTGGCACACACGCTGGCAGGCAGGCAACTGCAATTAGATTACACAAGCAGACTGATGTTTCACAGTCAAAAAAGTTTTTTTTTTTTAATTTACACTACTGTTACACCAGATATGAGTGGTGGCACTGGGCAAGTGGGCCTGGCACACACGCTGGCAGGCAGGCAACTGCAATTAGATTACACTAGCAGACTGATGTTTCACAGTCAAAAAAGTTTTTTTTTTTTAATTTACACTACTGTTAAAACAGATATGAGTGGTGGTACTGGGCAAGTGGGCCTGGCACACACACTGGCAGGCAGGCAACTGCAATTAGATTACACAAGCAGACTGATATTTCACAGTCAAAAAAGTTTTTATTTTTAATATTTACACTACTGTTACATCAGATATGAGTGGTGGCACTGGGCAAGTGGGCACAGTATACGCTGTAAGCCTGGCACACACGCTGGCAGGCAGGCAACTGCAATTAGATTACACTAGCAGACTGATGTTTCACAGTCAAAAAAGTTTTTTTTTTTAAATTTACACTACTGTTACACCAGATATGAGTGGTGGCACTGGGCAAGTGGGCCTGGCACACACGCTGGTAGGCAGGCAACTGCAATTAGATTACACTAGCAGACTGATGTTTCACAGTCAAAAAAGTTTTTTTTTTTTTAAATTTACACTACTGTTACACCAGATATGAGTGGTGGCACTGGGCAAGTGGGCACAGTATACGCTGTAAGCCTGGCACACACGCTGGCAGGCAGGCAACCGCAATTAGATTACACTAGCAGACTGGTGTTTCACAGTAAAAAAATTTTTTTTTTTTAAATTTACACTACTGTTACACCAGATATGAGTGGTGGCACTGGGCAAGTGGGCCTGGCACACTCGCTGGCAGGCAGGCAACTGCAATTAGATTACACTAGCAGACTGATGTTTCACAGTCAAAAAAGTTTTTTTTTTTTTAAATTTACACTACTGTTACACCAGATATGAGTGGTGGCACTGGGCAAGTGGGCACAGTATATGCTGTGAGCCTGGCACACACGCTGGCAGGCAGGCAACTGCAATTAGATTACAAAAGCAGACTGATGTTTTACAGTCAAAAAAGTTTTTTTTTTTTTAAATTTACACTACTGTTACACCAGATATGAGTGGTGGCACTGGGCAAGTGGGCCTGGCACACATGCTGGCAGGCAGGCAACGGCAATTAGATTACACAAGCAGACTGATGTTTCACAGTCAAAAAAGTTTTTTTTTTTAAATTTGCACTACTGTTACACCAGACATGAGTGGTGGCACTGGGCAAGTGGGCCTGGCACACTCGCTGGCAGGCAGGCAACTGCAATTAGATTACACTAGCAGACTGATGTTTCACAGTCAAAAAAGTTGTTTTTTTTTAAATTTACACTACTGTTACACCAGATATGAGTGGTGGCACTAGGCAAGTGGGCCTGGCACACACGCTGGCAGGCAAGCAACTGCAATTAGATTACACTAGCAGACTGATGTTTCACAGTCAAAAAAGTTTTTTTTTTAATAATTTACACTACTGTTACACCAGATATGAGTGGTGGCACTGGGCAAGTGGCTTGGCAGGCAGGCAACTGCAATTAGATTACACAGGGGAAAAAAACAGACTGATGTTTTAGCCCTAAAAAGGGCTTTTTGGGTTGCTGTCCTTACAGCAGAGATCAGATGAGTCCTTCAGGACTGTAGTGGACACTGAATACACTAGCCTAGCTATCGATTTCCCTATTAAATCAGCAGCAGCTACACTTCCCTCCTCTCACTAAGAATGCAGCTTCCAAATGAATCTAAAATGGATGCTGTCCAATAGGTGGGAGGGTCTGGGAGGGAGTGTCTGCCGCTGATTGGCTGTAATGTGTCTGCTGACTGTGAGGTAAAGGGTCAAAGTTTACTCAATGATGAAGAATAGGGGGCGGATCGAACATCGCATATGTTTGCCCGCCGCGGCAAACGCGAACATGCTATGTTCGCCGGGAACTATTCGCCGGCGAACTATTCACAACATCACTATTCACAGCTTCTCAAAGTCTATTTGTTACAGCAACTTTGTGAATGCGAGATCGAAAACTTTTTACTTTAAACTCGTAATACGAGTGTGAATTGCAGAGTAGAAAAAAAGAATTCAGCAAAAAGGCCCCTGGATGTCCCTAAATTCCCATGACACAAAGAAATAATATGTACAATATTCCTTATGTTTACTTTCAATATCCTGCGCCCTACAAAACCCACTTGATCACCATGAATTAGTTTGGGTAGTATTAGTTTAAATCTATCTACCACTAACTTCATAAAGATCTTGTAGTCAAGATTTAATAATGATATTGGTCTGTAAGAGGAGGTATCTAATAGATCCCTTTCTTGTTTAGGTATTAGAATAATATTTGCCAACTTTAATTATTTCAATACAGATTGGCTTTGCTCATAATACATAATACTTATACATTTTTTTTTAAGGGGAACACTATTTTGTCAATCAAAGATCTATAAAATTCAAGGGGCAAGTCATCGGGGCCTGGGGATTTTCCTTTTCACATTAGTTTTAAAGGGACAGTATACACCAATTTTCATATAACTACATGTAATAGAAACTACTATAAAGAAGAACATGCACAGATACTGATCTAAAAATCCATTATAAAACCTTTTAAAACTTACTTAGAAGCTCCAAGTTTAGCACTGTTGATAAGGTTAGGTTAGGACACCCAGTCACATGGGCTGGGAAACCAAGAAGAGCAGACACTATCCCCTCCCCCCTTCCCTGCATATGAAAAGACAGATTAGACAAACAGAAGCCAGCAGTAGTCTGTAAATGAGTGTATACATATAACAATGTGGGGCTTGGTTAGTAATCTGAAAATCAGCACAATGTTATTAACAAATAAGCAAAACTATATATTGTTACAAAAATACTCCCAGATGGGCTATATTAATGGATATTAATTATTTCACCATTATCAATCAATTTATTTAGAAATTTTAACTCTTCTTCTGGGACCTCAGGGACTTTTATATCATTCAGAAAATCAACTATACTCTCTCTTTTAGGGGCCTGGGAAGTGTATACATTTTAAAAATATTGAGAAACATTTTAGAGAATACGTTCCGTGTCATTAGTTACCACTTCCTTATTTTTTTATTTTTTTTTATTTTTTTTTAAATAGATTTTTATTGAGGTTCTTGTTCAAAACAAACAGTCATTTCTTATTAACACACAAGAAAGAGGATAACATATTATAACAGAGTAAGCTGTCAAAACAAGGTCATATGGTTAATCACAACAGCTAAGTGACACATTACTTGTTGAATATAAGCAATAAACTTTACTCATACGTAGTGTCTACTAAAGGATATAGGCAGTCATTTATAGTCCTCAAAGGAACGGTAACATAGTAGAAAGCAGGTAGGCAGTAATGCGTCAGGACCACTCATGGGCCCTTGTTGGAGAACCTCTATTTTATGTTTTTTACATATTCTAAACAAAATGAACCAAATGAGTTTCCTCGCCTAAAATCAAGGCACTTTCTAGGTTTGCTATAGGGGAGGAAAGTGGGAAAGATAAATGGACCTATAGGATTAAAGTAGGTTAACAATTAATATGTTAGGTAATATTAACGCTAGAAGGGTCCTTTTTGAAGTTAGAAATTGTAGTGAGAAAGGTATATATAATGCAGTAGTCGGTATATATATGTAAACAAAAGTGTGAAGCAAAAGATAGCAACAAGTAGGCCACCAATTGAATGCTTAGAGAACATAGTAGGAGATACAGGTACGGTGCAATATGTAAAGCCTGGTAGCTTAAAATAGGATGGTATTTAGTATTTTAAACCAAGGGCTACTAAGGAGGCGCCATTCTTTTAGCTAAAATTCTATGGTATGATATACAGGTATAGTACGATATTTATGGAGCGGTATGAGAAAGATAAACCGCGTAGCGAATACTCCCAAATTGGGAGGCTTATTATAAGGGGGAGTGGGGGGGGGGGAGGTGGGAGGTAGAATATAATAAATAAATGAACAGCGAACGTGGTTTAGAAATTGGCATCTATTATTAAAGGGTGGTGAGGGGGGGAGGTGGTCATGATAAGATAGTAGGATATTAATATATTAAGGGTATGTCAAATTAAGGGGGTACCTAAGTCAAAGAAGCAATAATACAGTGCATAAGAAGAGTATGTGGCAAGAATACTAAGGCAGGGCCTGCCTGCACAAGAAACACTGCATTAATCTGGAAAGTCTCGCTGTACCTCATGTTATTACATCTTAGCGCTTGACAGAATACTTATAAGCTAAGTGTCCAAAATTGTTAGCCAGTGGGTTGTACCCTCTTACAGTAATAAATATGCCAGCTAGGATTATTTAGCCAATATATAAGGAGCACTATAATTTGCCTTAGGATATATATGAGCAACACATAAAGTCCAGTTAGTCCAGGCAATAAGCGTCACCGTAAAGAGGAGAGCTGTAGGCATAGGCAAAGAGTGAGCTATGTGGGTTGAGCTAGGACTACTGTGACATAAAACATACTTATATTTAAAAGGCCATTTATAAAGTGATAAGAGGCCTTATAACTTGGAGTGGTTTGGGAGCAGGTGACACACTCTGTATAAACTAACTGTCAACACTAGGGAAACATCACAACAATGCAATAGTGGGGCGAATCTAATACTTATAACTAAAAACAGGATGCACCTATCATATGGATAGGACTAGAAAACACATAATGAGATAACAAAGTAAAGGAAGGACTAGTCCTACTCCCTATACTCGATAACATATGCAGCAAAAATATAATTTACAGCAAACATATTATGTAAGACCTCAGAGCATTAAGCCATGCTGTCTCGGCCGCCGACAGCACGGCTCATGTGGAAAACATGGGTATATGTCCACCGTGTACATGTCGGGAGGAGGAACATGCCATATAGAAAAAAAAGGTCCATCAGTGTGGTGCGACAAATGAGATACCAATAGGCCACAAACCCCAATAAAGGAGCCCTACACATGGGGCTGAAGTATAGCAAGATCGATGAGTAAATCTGGCCCAGGGTAGCTGTGCAAAGTTCTATCGTTCTAACTTGATATATGTATTGCCACAGTAAGCAGACCCACTAGACAGTATGAGAGTAAATGTTCAGACCGGAGATAGATTCCATATGCGTTGTAGAGCAGGGGCCACAAGCAGGTTCATGAGGATCTCTAGACTAGCCTATGCCTTTTCTTAGGACACCGGGAACACACTGCAACGGTAACATGCGGCCCCGTGATGCACACCATCTCTCAGTGTCCTGCTTAGACTCGATCGTTCCTACCTCTGTACCCCGGAGCCGGGGGAAAGCCCCACAAACAATGTCGCTGTCTGTAGATGTCACAAGCTCCGCCGCTGCAGGTAAGTTTAGGAGTGAGGGCTGAATGTTTTTAAAGTCTCGCTTCTCACCGGGCAGCCCAGGGTCAAGGTGTATAGTCAGATGATCACCTTCCGTCGCCCCCGGTAATATGTGGGTCTCTCGAGCAGCTTGATCTCTAGAATGGTGGTTGCGCGGCTCGTCATACTGGGGTGAGTCGGGTAGGCAACACAAGGACCCACGAGCCTGTTTACCATCGGCAATACTCTGGTCTGCAACTGTGTTAGCACTAGACAGGCTGAGGGTAACATGCTCAGGAATGATAGTTGTAGTGCAATACTCAAGGAGTGTTACTTCCATTCTGGCAAAGTGTGCATATAGGAGCCGCGCCACTTCCTCTGTCCAGTATTTCTGGGCCTTCATCCTTGCCATATTTTTATAGAGCTTCTGACAGCCAGGGAGATCCTCCTGGAAACTTGCAAGGTCTTGTAGGATTATTAAAGATCAAGAGATTTCCATATGGTGCAAAAGAAATTGATCCCAAGGGTAGATAAATGAGATTTCAGTCATATTAGAGCCAGGAGCTCCATTCATGCACGTCTGGCTCCCTTGGAAGTTGGCTCCGCCCCCCACCACTTCCTTATTCTTAATAGCCACTATTGGTTTCCTCTTGTTCTGGGTTTTAACCACTGAAGCTAATAACTTCCCACCCTTATTCTCATACCAGAAAAATGTTTTGTATTTATGCCTTGCTTTTTGAGCCTCTTCCAACAGATAAAGGTCTCTCTCTCTTTTTTACATTCATAATAAGATTATCTATATTTTTAGAGGGCTGTTGTCAAAACAGGGCACATGCTTCAGTTAGTTTAGTCAATGCATTTTATTTGATGAATATCTAAGATTTGTTTTTAATGACAGCTAAAATCTAAACATTTGCTAAATATTTTGATCCGTAGTAAACCTCAGAAAATAAATAAAATTGGTATAGATGTTAATCAGCTCAGGGGCATATAGCAGGGTTCTTTTCATTAAAAATATTACAAATAAAAAGAAGTTGTGTAGTTAACGCAACAAAACATCTATTGTCTTTACGTGAAAAAATGTTTGTGTCTCTCCCGTGTGGGTAAGTAAAGGTAATAATATGAAATATAATGGATTAAACAACCTAGTATTCAAACCTTTAATTAAAAAAAACTATAATTATAAATGTTTGATTAGAATATTTGTATTTAGTTCAAATGAATCACACAAACATAAATGCATTTCTTTCATACCATTGTGGATTAGTTTATATTTAAAAATGTTTGCCGTTTATATGTCACAGCATTTGAAAATTAACATTTGAAATGTTGATTACAGTAGACTTCAATGTAAATCTACTGGAATCAATATTCAAAAGTAATATTCAGACTTTTACTATACATTCTATAGAAAAATTTAGATGGCAGAATATATATCAATGGTTATATTTAAATGTCTAAACATGTTCATCTATGACTATAGAATGATGCAAAAATAAATAAATAAAAATACATTCCCTGTCAGTTTCACTTCATTTTATACAACATATTTTACATTTTCCATGCAAAGGAATATTTAATATATTTAACAGCTCATCTTTCATGTGCATGATAGAAAACATTTGAGTGTAATCATAGCTGCAAACAGTTCCTGAATTTTGCTGTATGTCCCTGGATTTTTTTTGTCCCGGGAAATGTCCCTGTTAATAATAAAAGTTTTGTAAATATATGTGCACTTGTATTATTTGTTTAAATTAGACACATACATTTTGTGATGCAGACTGTTTTCTGTTTACTGGTACAAATTCTAAAGTAAAAGAGTTATTTTTATTCTTAAAAAGTCTGTTTTTGCATATTGCTTTACTTCATGTGACGTCTCTTCCTATGACTAATCTTTCTGGGACGTCATTGAATATGAAAAATAACTGCAAATTATGAAATTCAATTCAAAGTTGTCAGGATTCCACTTTCAATGGTTAGGAGATGTATGTATTTGCAATACTGTTCTGTCTAGGAACCTTTACCTCTAATTAAAATAGTATACATAAATATTTTTTATTTTTAAATATAATTAACGCATACTGGAATACTGTTATTATTATTATTGATGGGTTTCACATATTATTTGTGTGCCTAATTTTGATGCTGTGTTGTAACAATAACCATATGCCCAGAATGTGTTCCAGAGACTGGTATGGTCAATATTATGGGGTAGGTGTAAGAGCTTGGTGCTGTAATCTGTAAAATAAGACATGGATAAGTCTAAATTATACTATTACTATCAAATGGGTGTTTTGATCTCAGAATTAAGTGGGCGGAGCTATTGAACAGTAGATCGTCAATACTCTGGTAACCTGCTTGCTTGTTCTGCTGCAAAGTGTCCCTGGAGACCAAGTAGTTAAGTATTCATAATGAAAACCCCAATAAAGTACCTTTGGAATCAAGAACAGTATTAAATTGGTCCGAATACATTAGAACATAAAAACATGTATCATAAATATGCTGGGGGAGATACCACAGCTTGCTTATAATTACACATTTAACATTGGTAGAGAAAGCTTTCAAAGTATTACAGATACAGACATTTCCATAATAAAATTATGATAAATATATGTCTCCATAACTGTTGATAACTCCATCATTACCCCAACCTCACGTGCCCGATGTCTTGGGGTCACAGTTGACTCAGATCTTTTTTTCGCTCCTCACATTTACTCCTTGGCTAAAGCCTGCCGCTTCCATCTTAAAAACATCGCTAAAATCAGATATTTCCTTACACATTTCCTTACACAAGACACAACCAAGATTTTAATCCACTGTCTCATCCTTTCCCATCTCGACTACTGCAACTCCATCATCTCTGGTCTCCCTAGCTGCCGCCTAGCTCCTTTACATTCCATAATGAATGCCTCTGCCAGGCTCATCTTCCTTACACGTCACTCTGCCGCACCTCACTGCCATTCCCTTCACTGGATTCCTCTTGCCTCCAGGATTAAACACAAAATTCTCACTCTGACACACAAACCCCTAAATTGCATTGCTCCCCCCTACATCTCGGACCTTGTCTCCAGATACTCTCCCTCCCGACCCTTTCGCTCCACTCATGATCTCCTACTCTCCTCCTCTCTTGTTACCTCCTCACATTCCCGTTTACAAGATTTCTCCAGACTGGATCCCATCTTATGGAACTCTTTGCCTCGCTCCATAAGACTCTCCCCTAGTTTTAAAAGCTTCAAGTGCTCCCTGAAGACTCTACTATTCAGGAACGCAATCAACCTACACTAACCTTCCTATCTCCACTGCTATCCCCTTAAACCCCATAGCATCCAAGCTTATGAGCCCAGCTATTTGTAGTTCACCTTCATAAGAGATGACTACAACAGTGCAACTCTCGGCAGGACCCTCTACCCATTTGATCCCTGTAATTGTTTTTATATACCACCTATGTTCATAGCACTGCGGAACCTGTTAGCGCTCTACAAATAACTGATAATAATAATAATAATAATAATAAATAACACCCAAAATAAAGAACTGTAAAAGAAAGGATTTACATTACACCCCCCCCAAAAAAAAGGAGCACCAAATATAGGGAGATGCACACCAAGGGCCCATAAGTAAGGGAAAAAATGTGAAAAAATAAGCACACATTCGCACACACAAACACGAGAGCGCACACGCAAGCAAAAAGCACAAACCAAAAAAAATACAGTATATATTATCATTTCTGAGGGGACAACAAATATAAAATAAAAACATGTCCCCCTTATAAAGTCTATAAGCAAATTCTGCAAATAATCTCTTCAAAATAAGGGGTAATATTTTAATGATCTGTCCCAAGGCCTTATATAAGCATATACAGAGAGTGCAGAATTATTAGGCAAGTTGTATTTTTGAGGATTAATTTTATTATTGAACAACAACCATGTTCTCAATGAACCCAAAAAACTCATTAATATCAAAGCTGAATAGTTTTGGAAGTAGTTTTTAGTTTGTTTTTAGTTATAGCTATTTTAGGGGGATATCTGTGTGTGCAGGTGACTATTACTGTGCATAATTATTAGGCAACTTAACAAAAAACAAATATATACCCATTTCAATTATTTATTTTTACCAGTGAAACCAATATAACATCTCAACATTCACAAATATACATTTCTGACATTCAAAAACAAAACAAAAACAAATCAGTGACCAATATAGCCACCTTTCTTTGCAAGTACACTCAAAAGCCTGCCATCCATGGATTCTGTCAGTGTTTTGATCTGTTCACCATCAACATTGCGTGCAGCAGCAACCACAGCCTCCCAGACACTGTTCAGAGAGGTGTACTGTTTTCCCTCCTTGTAAATCTCACATTTGATGATGGACCACAGGTTCTCAATGGGGTTCAGATCAGGTGAACAAGGAGGCCATGTCATTAGATTTTCTTCTTTTATACCCTTTCTTGCCAGCCACGCTGTGGAGTACTTGGACGCGTGTGATGGAGCATTGTCCTGCATGAAAATCATGTTTTTCTTGAAGGATGCAGACTTCTTCCTGTACCACTGCTTGAAGAAGGTGTCTTCCAGAAACTGGCAGTTGGACTGGGAGTTGAGCTTGACTCCATCCTCAACCCGAAAAGGCCCCACAAGCTCATCTTTGATGATACCAGCCCAAACCAGTACTCCACCTCCACCTTGCTGGCGTCTGAGTCGGACTGGAGCTCTCTGACCTTTACCAATCCAGCCACAGACCCATCCATCTGGCCCATCAAGACTCACTCTCATTTCATCAGTCCATAAAACCTTAGAAAAATCAGTCTTGAGATATTTCTTGGCCCAGTCTTGACGTTTCAGCTTGTGTGTCTTGTTCAGTGGTGGTCATCTTTCAGCCTTTCTTACCTTGGCCATGTCTCTGAGTATTGCACACCTTGTGCTTTTGGGCACTCCAGTGATGTTGCAGCTCTGAAATATGGCCAAACTGGTGGCAAGTGGCATCTTGGCAGCTGCACGCTTGACTTTTCTCAGTTCATGGGCAGTTATTTTGCGCCTTGGTTTTTCCACAAGCTTCTTGCGACCCTGTTGACTATTTTGAATGAAACGCTTGATTGTTCGATGATCACGCTTCAGAAGCTTTGCAATTTTAAGAGTGCTGCATCCCTCTGCAAGATATCCCACTATTTTTGACTTTTCTGAGCCTGTCAAGTCCTTCTTTTGACCCATTTTGCCAAAGGAAAGGAAGTTGCCTAATAATTATGCACACCTGATATAGGGTGTTGATGTCATTAGACCACACCCCTTCTCATTACAGAGATGCACATCACCTAATATGCTTAATTGGTAGTAGGCTTTCGAGCCTATACAGCTTGGAGTAAGACAGCATGCATAAAGAGGATGATGTGGTCAAAATACTCATTTGCCTAATAATTCTGCACTCCCTGTATAATCATGCCCAAATATAAGGTTATTAGAGTGTTTGAAAAATAAACAGTACTTACCAACAACAGAAACACTTACAGAAAACCAGTCCAGTACTAAAAACATATCAGCAGAGGACAAAATATATGACTAATCTGTAGACCTAGCAGAAAGAGGCAAAAGACAAGTCCCTGCGACATCCGTGGGAGGTTAGTGACTAAAATTCTCATGGGAAAGATAAAATGAGACACAACCTATAATCCTTAAATTCTCTCTTACAATCACTGTACTCTGAGAAGAAACGGGCTGCAAATTAATCTGAGAACCCCTCTCAACGAAGAATTCATCTGCACATCTTCACTCTTCATCTTCCTCCAGAGGAGGCAAAGGTATGACTAACTACCATAGAGGTGGGAGGGGTTATATAGATTGGGGTTTGGGAATCTTTGGCAGGGAGAGTATATTCCCAGGAGTAATGGATTGTGGACTCTTAACACGTTTAAGGATTTTTTTTTAGCTATTTATACCCATGTAATTCACTGATAATGCTAATACTGAAAGCTCCTGGACTTTAAATAAGCAATATTCACTTTGTGTTTGCAAGCAATTCTTATTGAAGAGTCATGGTACCCTGATATGCCATTGATCCACAGTTCATTGTTTCAGACCCTGTCAACTGGAGTGGTGCTGACCATCATTGGTCTGTTTCAGGATCTAAAATCATGTTGATTACTTTTCCCCTTCAGCTGCCACTAAAGAATGTATTCCTGTTGTATATAGAACATTTTATTTAGAATGTTCTATTTTTTGCAACTAAGCCATGTTCATATTTATCATATTTATTAATCTACAGATTGAAGAATTGGGGTTTTATATAGTATCAAATAAGATTTTTTTTTCACCCTTAGAGTCTTGCAAAGATGTATGTTTAAATATAAGATTAATAAATATCAATGTACTATTTTTAGATGAAGATGGAACAGACCGCTTTCTCCACCGTAGTCGCTGTAAGATACACTGCCCTAGAGGTTTCTACCAAGAAAGAGATACCTATACATGTGAAGCATGTCCACTTAACTGTGAGCTGTGTACAAATACCAAGAGTTGCCAGAGATGCAAAGAAAACTATAAACTACAGAATGGAGCATGTCACTTTATACAGTGCTTAAAAGGTAAATAATCAGAAAATAGCCAGAATGCACTCTGTAATCACTGACTTGGGACTGAAATGTCAGTGATGGACTCCAAGTGTGCTGACTAGTGGGCAGTGGAAGTGTTTGGGTGGTGTGGGGAGGGGCTAAATGAGCCATGGGCCTATATGGCAACATACAGGATTTGATCCTTTCTGGGAAGGTTTAGGCAGTCCTGGGTTTCATTGCAGGAGATAGGAACAAAAATAGAGCAACAGCAGAACAGAGCTGTCATATCAGGACCATCTTGCAAAGTTGTTCACTATGTTTGTGTATTTGCACTATGCTTTTTGCCCACGTCGGGTAGTGCTCGTATTACAAGTTGAAAATAAAAGTTTTGCACACTCGATAAGCCGATGCACGCAAAAAGCCAAACTTAGAATATCACATATTCCCCCATAGAAGTCAATGGAGCAAAAAAAAAGTGGAAAAAACACCCTTGTCGTGTGCAAACCGAATCTCAGATTCTCAAGTGCAACAACCCAACATGAAAATATTAAGACAGTATTTCAAATTCCAATGTTCTTCACACAGAAGAATATGTTCTATTTATTCATAAATACATATTTATACAAATATCTGATGGTATTTTGGTACAATATATATCTTTACCTATATATTTATATAGATGATTATATAAAGGTATATATATATATATATATATATATATATATATATATACATATATATATATATATGAATATCTATTTGCAAATACTTAGAACATATTTTCTCCTATGTGCAGAACATTGGAATGGTAAATAGTTATAGTAAATACACAGCTAAACATTTTATTTAAAATGAATATTGCATAAATATGCTTTTACATGTTTTTATCTACTGCAAAGGGCTCCAATGCACTTAAATATATGTCTATATAAGTATGTATTTATGTGTTTATATGTGTATACATGTCTGTAAATTGAGAAAGGGCGCTGCCCGAAACGTCACCTGGGTTTGCTTGGATTAAAATTCCCTGGTCTTCAGGCATCTGTGAAAAAAGACTTTATTTAGTGACGTTTCGGGACCAAATGCTTCCTCTGACAAACAACATGTGAGAAAACAAAACTTTAAAAGGCATGTAGTGCCCTCCCTCAAATCACAACCAATCAGGGCTGTTAGTGTGCAAAAAAAATGCTCCAATGAAGTGAAAACAATTGTTAACAATAAAGAATGTGTAAGAATTAAATGGGAGAGGGGGAAGGACAAAGTATACTATAAGCAGCAAGTCCAATTATTATGGCAAATAGCCAAAAAATATATCATTCAATATCATAGACAGCTGGACTCCCTGCCATAGATCAGTGTTTTTCAACCAGTGTGCCGTGGCACACTAGTGTGCCATGAGAGATCCTCAGGTGTGCCGCAGCAGACTGACAACAGTGCGGGGGTGTTTGTGAATGAATGTCAATGTGTCATGTATAGTTTGTAGGAGGCATGGCATGACAGCACAGTACAGTGTGTGTATGTATATATATATATATACACACACACTGTATATAAATCCTGTAATAGGCTACAATGTGTGATTTTGTAAAATTTTGGGATGGTGGTGTGCCACAGGATTTTTTAATGTAAAAAAGTGTGCCACGGCAAAAAAAAGGTTGCAAATCACTGCCATAGATTATGAGTAACAAGGCAAGGCACATCTAACAAGGTAATTGTAAATAGTTTACAAAAAAGGATAGGAAACTCAAATCTGTGTTATATATTAGAGCTAAGCCCAATATGCGCAAAAAGAAATATTGTGTTTAAAATTAAAAACATTCATTCATACACTAAAGTTTATTAAGCAAAAAGTAAGTTAAACCACACACGCTATAGCTGAGACTAGTGGATTAAAAACACATCACCCAAGTTGAACCACCATTGTGGTAAATTAGGATAATATTCTAACCAGCAGTATATATGGCATTATAACGGCTAAGCCCTTACAATCCGAGGGCTAATTACTTTTACAATTAATTATAAATATACCGCTGGAAGTAACCAAGTAACAGTCTAATTTTAGGAACAACAAGGGTGAGCAAGTTAAAAAAGAGAGGACCCCTAGTCATAAAACACTTGAAAAAGAGGCCTGTTTCCTGAGTTATTGTGTAAAACATTATTTCTTTACAAGTGTATTTATGGAGCATTTTCCATGTAAAAATGGGACATGCAAAATGGTGCTGTTTGGCTTTTAAAAGGTAATATTATTTGGCTACATGATTCCTATCTCTTACCGTCAATATTGCAATATAAGTAGATGAGTGTTTTCTAACAGTTAACTGCATGGTTAAACAAATTAACACATTTAAAATGATGATCCAGACCTTGGAAAATAGATTTTATTCCACAAAACATGACCTTTTTCAAAGTATTGCAGCAAATGTTGTATGCTGTACGGTTTAGATAAGATATTCCAACTGGAGGGGCTATTCAATAAAGGTTATTCATCTTCTGTGTGTTATCTATGGCACACACTCTGCAGGGATACTAAATGTATCAGAAATGTGGATTCTGCACATTTTATAGTATCAAAAGCCATTTTGCTAAGTATGAATAAAGAGTGCATGGCATAGCATCTGCAGATTTTATGCTATTAAATTGAGCATGCAATCATCCATAGTTTTCTGTGTGTATACCTAGAATGAATTAATAGAGAGAATAATTTAAGTATTTTAGTTTTCTTCTGGTCTACAAACTGTCAGCTCTTTGCAAACAACTGATATTAATTGTGTTGATAAAAGGCTTTTCATTATATTTGGCACAAACAACTCAATTTCGTAAATGTTTAAAGAAAGAGCTTTGTGATGAACAATGAATTAATTTGAAGCTGTGGTGGAAATACATTTCACTGTATGATCCATATTAGTCCTTATCAATTTTTCTGAAGATTTGAAGAAAAACATTTCTGGCTGCTACATCAAACGAGGAAAATGCATCAGTGGCATCACTAGGGTTGGTGTCACCCGGTGCAGTAAGTTATGGTGTCACCCCCACCCCCCAGTAATGTTTTTTTTTACTGCAAGAAGAGGATTTCATGAATAAGGTAAACTTCTCCAATGGACAGAAAGCAGACACACACAAACACAAAAACACAGGCACACACACATACAAACACTCAGACACACATAAAAACACACTCAGATGCACACACAAACACTCCGAAACACACTCAGACACACACACACACACACACACACACACAAAAACACACACACTCAAACACTCAGACACACAAACACTCAGACACACACAAACACTTAGACACACACACAAAACACTCTGACACACACATACACACACTCAGACACTTACACACACACACAAAACACAGGCACACACACAAACACTTAGACACACACACAAAAACACTCAGGCACATACACAAAAACACTCAGGCACACACACACACAAAAACACTCAGACACACACGCACACACAAAAACATTTAGACACACACACAGACAAAATATGTAAACTGCACTGCATTAATTATAAAGCTCATGCCTAGAGCTGCTGCCTGGCTCAGCAGAGCATCAAATGAAAGATAAACAGTGCACTGTAAAAATAAATCACTATGAAAATTCTGCTCTCTGACTCTGTTCCAAGTCTGTCAGTGCACAGCCCCGGGCCGCATGCCTACCACTTCTTATGGCCAATCACCTCTGCACTCTGCCCATCCCTAGACCCCGTCCGCCCTCCCCTCCTACCTCTTCAGTGTGTACTTAGTGTACCGTAACCGTACAGGTCTGGTAGGCATTATACCTGGCTCCTTCACTTTAGAGACAGTGTCAGACAGTCATGTGACTTCCGTTTAGAGAGACAGCACAGCAGTGAGTGATTACACTGCTCTACACGTCACTGAGCACACCCACAACATTCATAGTAAAATTGGGCAGGGAAGGAGCAAAGTGCAAACAAGCAAAAGCAGCCGGGAAAACTGTGGAAATTGCGGCGCGGGCTCAAGTGTCAAAAAAATTAAGTGTGTCTACAACTTCCCCAGTACCACTAATGTTCACAACTGCTGGCCCCTCTAATAAAAAAATCAATGCATCTCTACATCGTATTTCTTTAAATTTCAATAAAATGAAAAAAAATATTTTTTTTGCAGGTGGTGTCATCCACTGGAGGGTGTCACCCTAGTGCGGTCCGCATCCCCCTAGTGACGCCACTGAAATGCATACCTTGAAGCCCAGTAAACATGTCTTTCATACGTATACAAAGACAACACACATGCACACATACATAAAACATATACATATTATTGTCTCTCTCTCTATCATATATCTATCTACACTGAATTTCATATCTTATAGCATTTGAATAAATTTGTCTGAAACCTTGAAATTTTGTTTGTTGCCAATACAAAAGTTACTCATGTTTGAGGTAAAAACATTTTTTGGCTACAAGATAATCGGCTGCACTAATCTTTGAATACATTGGCCAGGAGAAGGATCGATTGCATGGGTTTGACTTTTATAGCTTGGTTTGGAAAAATGCTCATTAATTCCAGAGATATAAATCCTTAAAATTGTGTTGTAATGATAAATGCACCAAAAAGAATTTTAAAGATACTGAAAGAGACATTAAACCCTTTGAGATGATAATATAAAAAGATAAATCGTATATATATAAATATACTTTCATTATTTATTTTGTCCCCTTTTCGTGTAATTCAATTCTGAAATTGTGAGCTTTTCAGTTCCTGTTAGAAATGGAAGTGCAGAACACTGTTATATTCCACACAGTCATTGGCTGCACAGTCACTTTAGTGACTTATTTATAACTGTATTTATAACTGCCACAGCAGAGAAAGTAACCTAAGTTACAAAATGGCAGCTCCATTGTTGTATAGACACTAAAACTTATTTTGTCAGAATTTAAACAGCTAATGGAACTTTCAAAAGTGAATTTACATGTTAATCTCAGACTAATCTGTTCTTTGAATGCATCATTCTATCTAGCATTTATTAAGTGTATATATATATATATATATATATATATATATATATATATATATATATACACACACACAATCCCAATTCCGAAAAAGTTGGGAAAGTATGGAAAATGCAAAAAAATAAACAAAAAGAGTCATATGAAAATTCAATTCACCCTGTACTAATTTGAAATCACATTCGCCTAGATTACGAGTTTTGCGTTAGAGGCTGTGCGGTGCTAACGAGCAGTTTTCCCTCACCGCTCTCTTACATACATCGCTGGTATTATGAGTTTTCTGAAACCCGTAGTTAAAAGACAAGAAGTGAGCGTAGAGCAAAATTTTGCTCATTACCGCACTCCAATACCAGCGCTGCTTAAGTCAGAGGTGAGCTGGTGTAACGTGTTCGTGCACAATTTCCCCATAGGAATCAACGGGGAGAGCCGGCTGAAAAGAAGTCTAACACCTACCAAAAAGCAGCGTAAAACTCCCTATCGCAGCCCCATTGATTCCTATGGGAAAATAAAATTTATGTCTACACCTAACATGAACCCCCGAGTCTAAACACCCCTAATCTTACACTTATTAACCCCTAATCTGCCGCCCCCAACATCGCTGCCACTATAGTAAATGTATTAACCCCTAAACCTAAGTCTAACCCTAAACCTAACACCCCCTAACTTAAATAGAATTACAATAAATCTAAATAAAATTACTATAATTAACTACATTATTCCTATTTAAAACTAAATACTTACCTATAAATAAACCCTACGATAGCTACAATATAACAAATAGTTACATTTGTAGCTACCTTAGGATTTATTTTTATTTTACAGGCAAGTTTGTATTTATTTTAACTATTTAATAACTACCTAGCTAAAATAAATACAAACGTACCTGTAAAATGAAACCTAACCTAAGTTACACTAACACCTAACACTACACTACAATTAAATAAATTACCTACATTATATAAAATTAAATAAATTAACTAAATTAAATAAAATTACCTATATTAAATTAAATTAAATTAGCTAAAGTACAAAAACAAACAAACACTAAATTACAGAAAATATTGCATCAGCCAATAGGATTTTTTTCTACCTTAATTCCGATTGGCTGATAGAATTCTATCAGCCAATCGTAATCTAAGGGATGCCATCTTGGATGACGTCACTTAAAGGTACCTTCATTCTGTGTTAGTAGTTGGATGAAGAGGATGCTCCGCGTTGGATGTCTTGAAGAAGGACCCGCTCCGCGCCGGATGGATGAAGATAGAAGATACCGTCTGGATGAAGACTTCTGCCCGTCTGGAGGACCACTTCTGCCCGGCTTGGATGAAGACCTCTGCCCGTCTGGAGGACCACTTCGCCCTGCTTGGACGAAGACTTCTCCCGGCTTCGTTGAGGACTTCGGCCCGGCTTGGATGAAGACTTCTCCCGGTAAGTCGATCTTCAGGGGGTTAGTGTTAGGTTTTTTTAAGGGTGTATTGGGTGGGTTTTATTTTTAGGTTAGGGACTTTGGGCGGCAAAAGAGCTAACTGCCCTACTTTGGGGCAATGCCCCGCAAAAGGCCCTTTTAAGGGCTATTGGTAGTTTAGTTTAGGCTAGGGTTTTTTTTATTTTGGGGGGCTTTTTTTTATTTTATTAGGGCTATTAGATTAGGTGTAATTAGTTTAAATTTCTGTAATTTGTTTTTTATTTTCTGTAATTTAGTGTTTGTTTGTTTTTGTATTTTAGCTAATTTATTTAATTTAGGTAATTGTATTTAATTTAGTTAATTTATTTAATTGTAGTGTAGTGTTAGTGTAACTTAGGTTATTTTACAGGTAAATTTGGCCTAGATTTGGAGTTTGGCGTTAGCCGTGAAAACCAGCATTAGAGGCTCCTAACGCTGGTTTTAGGCTACCGCCGGTATTTGGAGTCACTCAAAATAGGGTCTAACGCTCACTTTTCAGCCGCGACTTTTCCATACCGCAGATCCCCTTACGTCAATTGCGTATCCTATCTTTTCAATGGGATCTTTCTAACTCCGGTATTTAGAGTTGTGTCTGAAGTGAGCGTTAGACATCTAACGACAAAACTCCAGCCGCAGGAAAAAAGTCAGTAGTTAAGAGCTTTCTGGGCTAACGCCGGTTTATAAAGCTCTTAACTACTGTGCTCTAAAGTACACTAACACCCATAAACTACCTATGTACCCCTAAACCGAGGTCCCCCCACATCGCTGCAACTCGATTAAATTTTTTAACCCCTAATCTGCCGACCGCCACCTACGTTATACTTATGTACCCCTAATCTGCTGCCCCTAACACCGCCGACCCCTATATTATATTTATTAACCCCTAACCTGCCCCCCACAACGTCGCCTCCACCTACCTACACTTATTAACCCCTAATCTGCCGACCGCAAAGCGCCGCCACCTACGTTATCCTTATGTACCCCTAATCTGCTGCCCCTAACACCGCCGACCCCTATATTATATTTATTAACCCCTAATCTGCCCCCCACAACGTCGCCTCCACCTGCCTACACTTATTAACCCCTAATCTGCCGACCGGAGCTCACCGCTTTTCTAATAAATGTATTAACCCCTAAAGCTAAGTCTAACCCTAACACTAACACCCCCCTAAATTAAATATAATTTTTAATCTAACGAAATTAATTAACTCTAATTAAATAAATTATTCCTATTTAAAGATAAATACTTACCTGTAAAATAAATCCTAATATAGCTACAATATAAATTATAATTATATTATAGCTATTTTAGGATTTATATTTATTTTACAGGTAACTTTTTATTTATTTTAACCAGGTACAATAGCTATTAAATAGTTAATAACAATTTAATAGCTACCTAGTTAAAATAATTACAAAATTACCTGTAAAATAAATCCTAACCTAAGTTACAATTAAACCTAACACTACACTATCAATAAATTAATTAAATAAACTACCTACAATTAACTACAATTAACCTAACACTACACTATCAATAAATTAATTAAATACAATTCCTACAAATAAATACAATTAAATAAACTAGCTAAAGTACAAAAAATAAAAAAATATTTACAAACATAAGAAAAATATTACAACAATTTTAAACTAATTACACCTACTCTAAGCCCCCTAATAAAATAACAAAGCCCCCCAAAATAAAAAAATGCCCTACCCTATTCTAAATTACTAAAGTTCAAAGCTCTTTTACCTTACCAGCCCTAAACAGGGCCCTTTGCGGGGCATGCCCCAAAGAATTCAGCTCTTTTGCCTGTAAAAAAAACATACAATACCCACCCCCCCCAACATTACAACCCACCACCCACATACCCCTAATCTAACCCAAACCCCCCTTAAATAAACCTAACACTAAGCCCCTGAAGATCTTCCTACCTTATCTTCACCCTGCCAGGTTCCTCCGATGTCCTGATCCAAGCCCAAGCGGGGGGCTGAAGAGGTCCATGATCCGGCTGAAGTCTTCATCCAAGCGGGAGCTGAAGAGGTCCATGATCCGGATGAAGTCTTCATCCAAGCGGGAGCTGAAGAGATCCATGATCCGGATGAAGTCTTCTATCAACGGCATCTTCAATCTTCTTTCTTCCGGATCCATCTTGCAGACCTACGACGCGGAACATCCTCTTCTCCCGACGCCTACTAGCCGAATGACGGTTCCTTTAAGGGACGTCATCCAAGATGGCGTCCATCGAATTCCGATTGGCTGATAGGATTGTATCAGCCAATCGGAATTAAGGTAGGAATATTCTGATTGGCTGATGGAATCAGCCAATTAGAATCAAGTTCGATCCGATTGGCTGATCCAATCAGCCAATCAGATTGAGCTCGCATTCTATTGGCTGATCGGAACAACAATGGGGCTGCGTTAGGAGCTGAACGCGGCTTTTTTGCAGGTGTTAGGTTTTTTTTCAAACAGCCCCATTGTTTCCTATGGGAGAATCGTGCACGAGCACGTTTTTGAGGCTGGCCGCTTGCGTAAGCAACTCTGGTATCGAGAGTTGAAGCTGCGTTAAAAATGCTCTACGCTCCTTTTTTGGAGCCTAACGCAGCCTTTATGTGGACTCTCAATACCAGAGTTATTTTTATGGTGCGGCCAGAAAAAAGCCGGCGTTAGTTTTTTGGGTCGTTACCGACAAAACTCCAAATCTAGCCGTTTGTATTTATTTTAGCTAGGTAGTTATTAAACAGTTAATAACTATTTAATAACTATTCTACCTAGTTAAAATAAATACAAACTTGCCTGTAAAATAAAAATAAACCCTAAGCTAGCTACAATGTAACTATTAGTTATATTGTAGCTATCTTAGGGTTTATTTTACAGCTAACTATTTAGTTTTAAATAGGAATAATTTAGTTTATGATAGGAATTTTTTTTTTAGATTTTTTTTCTTTTAATTATATTTAAGTTAGGGGGAGTTAGGGTTAGACTTAGATTTAGGGGTTAATAATTGTAATATAGTGGCAGCGACGTTGGGGCTGGCAGATTAGAGGTTAATAATATTTAACTAGTTTTTGCGAGGTGGGAGTGCGGCAGTTTAGGGGTTAATATATTTATTATAGTGGCGGCGATGTCCAGTTTGGCAGATTAGGGGTTAACATTTTTCTTTTAGTGTTTGTGATGCGGGAGGGCCTCGGTTTAGGGGTTTATATGTAGTTTATGGGTGTTAGTGTACTTTTTAGCACTTTAGTTAAGAGTTTTATGCTACGGCTTTGTAGTGTAAAACTCTTAACTAATGACTTTAAAATGCGGTACTAGTCTTGACAGGAGAGGGTCTACCGCTCACTTTTTGGCAGACTCGTAATACCAGCGCTATGCAAGTCCCATTGAAAAAAGAGGATACGCAATTTACGTGAGTGGATTTGCGGTATTTCCAAGTCTGGCCGAAAAAGTGAGCGGTACACCTATACCTGCAAGACTCGTAATACCAGCGGGCATTAAAAAGCAGCGTTAGGACCGGCTAACGCTGCTTTTTAAGCCTAACGCAAAACTCATAATCTAGCCGATTACAAAATTTGTAGAGATGATATAGTTATTTCCAAAAGGCAGCAAGCAAATATTTGTTATAAAAAGCAAACATTTATTAAAAACATGTCGATATAGACAAATAAAAGCTCTTATTGATTGGCAAAATTGCGCTTTCGTGAAAGCAATATTTGTGCTCCACTTGTAATACCAGTGCACGCAAATGTGTGCTGGTATTTGAAGTAAAGCACAATGTGAAGCTTTGCGCTCACACGAGCACTCTTCCATAGGCTCAAATGGGAGCCTCGTTCTCATGTCAATAGTCAGAGAACCTTGCACAGCAAAGGGGGTAAGTAGTGCAGCGATGGGCAGCAAAGTTTAAATATATATGTATATGAATATATACATATATATTTATGTGTTTATATATGTATATACACATATTAACACATAAATATATATGTATATAATCATGCATATACATGTATATTTACTGTGATCACACAGTCCCCATAGACCGCAATGTAAAGACACTTTTCAGTACCACTTTTTTCTAACACACCACATCTGCTTAAAACAGCTTTTTTTTGCAGTTATATTTTTCAAAAAACAAAAATGCTGCTATATATATATATATATATATATATATATATATATATGTCTAGATATAAGTAGAATGTTACCACTCAGTGTCAGTGAGTAGGAACAAGCGTTACTCTAATAAGATGCGCTAGTCAGAGGTCTGAAAATCTCATAGAGCAGCTGTTTGAGTACAAATATTGTGTAATAGACAAAGTCTATACAATATAGGAGGATATATATCAAAGGATAAACAGCGCTTATAGATTTTCTTAAAAACTGTATATATTATAGAGTCTCGACAGTATTGGTTGGTAAAAGTAGATAAGAGGAAAAAATATATATGGTCATATGCTTGTATAATAAAGTCTTAGATGAGATATAGAGGTCCAGGTGTAGTGTAGGAGTATTAGATACCCTTACCAAAAGTTACCTCAATCCTATGAGGTAAGTTTGCCGCATTGGAGGATGTATCTGATGATTGGATGAGTCCTAGGTATTCTGATCTGTATAGTTTTGCTGCCTCTTGGAGTAGAATGGGATGTGGGTCCCCTATGTGCTGGTTTTCTTAGAAAACTTCCTGGGCTTGTTGCCTCTTGGAGCTTGGTTCTCTTGTCTTGGTATGAACTTTCTTGTCCAGGTATATACCCAAAAAGACAGAAAACAGCAAAAATAGTGTAATACCGTTTTATTCAATAATAGTATAAAAAAGTAACATATATCACACTCACATTTTATGTCCTCACTGATATGAGGTATTGTTACAGCACATAGAATTAGAGGTGGATTCACAGATGGTTATGTCCCAAGCCAGTCAGAAAATAAAGTCTGTATTCCTTAGATGTCACAAGCAGTGATTACAGCCGAGTGAGGATGTAGCCAGGAATTTATCCGGTTAATATTGCTAATTAGGTCAGTGACTGTACAGGGCTGGTCTGTTTATATATTCAGGTATGTCCAGTGTCTTTATACATGTCACACCATTAGTAGATGGCCAGATAAACGATATAAATACAGTTATTATCAATGCTGCATGTGCAGATGGATTAGTATAATACCAGTCTGGCAGGTCAGGCAGTATACGTAGTTAATAGCAGTTAATAGCAGTTAGTAACAGATCATAAGCTCAGTTCATACATAAAATGTTAGCTTAAAAAACCAAACAGTTTAAAAAGCAGTTTAAAAGATAATAAAACAGGTAAGTAGTGTTACCCTAAATGAAATACCCTAACGCGTTTCAAAGGTTTATGTCTCCTTCTTCCTCAGAGGGGAACCCCTCTGAGGAAGAAGGAGACATAAACCTTTGAAACGCGTTAGGGTATTTCATTTAGGGTAACACTACTTACCTGTTTTATTATCTTTTAAACTGCTTTTTAAACTGTTTGGTTTTTTAAGCTAACATTTTATGTATGAACTGAGCTTATGATCTGTTACTAACTGCTATTAACTGCTATTAACTACGTATACTGCCTGACCTGCCAGACTGGTATTATACTAATCCATCTGCACATGCAGCATTGATAATAACTGTATTTATATCGTTTATCTGGCCATCTACTAATGGTGTGACATGTATAAAGACACTGGACATACCTGAATATATAAACAGACCAGCCCTGTACAGTCACTGACCTAATTAGCAATATTAACCGGATAAATTCCTGGCTACATCCTCACTCGGCTGTAATCACTGCTTGTGACATCTAAGGAATACAGACTTTATTTTCTGACTGGCTTGGGACATAACCATCTGTGAATCCACCTCTAATTCTATGTGCTGTAACAATACCTCATATCAGTGAGGACATAAAATGTGAGTGTGATATATGTTACTTTTTTATACTATTATTGAATAAAACGGTATTACACTATTTTTGCTGTTTTCTGTCTTTTTGGGTATATACCTGGACAAGAAAGTTCATACCAAGACAAGAGAACCAAGCTCCAAGAGGCAACAAGCCCAGGAAGTTTTCTAAGAAAACCAGCACATAGGGGACCCACATCCCATTCTACTCCAAGAGGCAGCGAAACTATACAGATCAGAATACCTAGGACTCATCCAATCATCAGATACATCCTCCAATGCGGCAAACTTACCTCATAGGATTGAGGTAACTTTTGGTAAGGGTATCTAATACTCCTACACTACACCTGGACCTCTATATCTCATCTAAGACTTTATTATACAAGCATATGACCATATATATTTTTTCCTCTTATCTACTTTTACCAACCAATACTGTCGAGACTCTATAATATATACAGTTTTTAAGAAAATCTATAAGCGCTGTTTATCCTTTGATATATATATATATATATATATATATATATATATATATATATATATATATATATATCATTAAAAAGGAACAAAACTCTTTATTTTAGGTTCAGTTGGGGGACATTTTTTTAAATTAATTTAAAGTCTGGTTAATTTTGGGAGTGCAAATTGGTACAGCAAGCTTGCGGTAGCGTAAACCAGCCACTCATAATGGCTAGTTATTTACCGTGCGGAGGGGGAATTTGCCAGTTTACGGGCACATGTTAAATTAGCGCTCCACTTGTAATCTAGCCCTATATAAACAACATACTTGCTTTTTCACTCTACTTTTTATCATTTTAAATGCATGTTAAACTCAAAATAGAATTTCCCAAAAAGACCTAGATTACAAATGGAATGCAAAAATATTATCAATATTGTATGCTAACATCACCATAACTCAACCAATAAAGGTTGTGACACACCGCAAGCGATGCGTCGCGAGGCGAGGCAGCTGCTTTGCACCGCTTCACATCGCTTCTGAAGTTCAAATATTTCAACTCTATGTGCTCAGCTACACAACCTTTTGCAGCTGAGCGCGCAGAGATGAAAAAGCAGGACACACTGAGTGCGCACAGTCACGTTATCATGCTGCGCACCGCGCCACTCTCAGTGTGTCACAGCCTTATTGCAGTGAGCTGAGACAGCACTTAGCCGATAGTGTACACATAGGGGAGGTGTTCATGTAGTTCTGTGCTATATCTATACTATAATTGCGTTTGTAATGTCCGTCGCCACAGCAGTTGTGCATGCATCCTCAATGGAATGTAGGCAGCGCGAGGCCAAAAGGTGGATTCTTTCACCACTCACCATTTTCGGAATTCACCGGAATGCATACGCTGCATCCCGGTGGATGCAGGGAAGGCAAACATAGCATTACAAAAGCAAAAACTAACTGCCCGCATCAACTATTAAAAAAATAATAATCGCCCCCACTGTTTTAATAAAAAAAAATAATTAACCCCTAAACCGCCATCCACCACCAACACAGTCAACTAATTTAATTATTAATTCCTACACCGCCAACCCTACAAAGCAAATAAAATTATTAACCCCTAAATCTATCAACCCTAACATTGCAAACTAACTAAATCTATTAACCCCTAAACCGCCATCACTAATCTAATTTAACTATTACTTCCTACACCGCCAACCCCACAACGTAAATAAATAACCTAAATATTGAACCCCCTAGCCTAACAACCCCTAAATTAACCCCTTATTTACTTAAAATAAAAATAAACTACATTACTAAAAAAATTAAAAAAAATAACTACGATTACAAAAATAAAAAAGGCTAACATTACAGAAAATAAAAATCCAAATTATCAAAGTTTAAAAAATTAAACCTAATGCATATGAAAATAAAAAGCCCCCCCAAACTAAAAACACCCCATAATCTAATGCTAAACTACCAATAGCCCTTAAAGGGCTTTTTGTAGGGCATTGCACTTAGTTAAACAGCTCTTTTGTGAATTAAACATACTAAGACCCCCTAACAGTAAAACCCTCCACCCACCAAACCCCCCAAAATAAAAAAAACACTAAAAAACCTAAACTACCTGAAAAGGGCATTTGTATGCGCATTGCCCTTAAAAGGGCATTTAGCTCTTTTGCAAAGTGCCCAAAAAAAACCTAAGTTAAAAAATAAAAAAACAACATAAAAATAAAAAAAAAACTAACACTAAAGCCCAAAATAGATACTCACGGGTCCTGAAGTCCGGCTGAGAAGATCTTCTTCCAGGCGGGTCCATCATGTTTATCCACAGCGAAGACGGCGCGGAGTGGAGATGCGGAGCGGTGTTTCCAGATGTAGCGATCAGTGGCATCATTAGGGGGTGCGGGGGGTGTTTTTAAATTTAATAGAAATTCAAAGAAATACAATGTAGAGATGCATAGATTTTTTTATTAGAGGGGCCAGCAGTTGTGAACATTAGTGGTACTGGGGAAGTTATAGACACACTTCATTTTTTTGCCCCTTGAGCCTGCGCCGCAATTTCCACAAATAGTTTTCCCGGCTGCATTTGCTTGTTTGTACTTTGCTCCTCCTCTGCCCAATTTCACTATGAATGTTGTGGGCATACCGTTGGGCTCGTGAAGTTTTCATAGTTTATCTTTCATTTGATGGTCTGCTGAGCCACGGAGCAGCAACATAAAAATAAAAAAAAAACTAACACTAAAGCCCAAAATAGATACTCACGGGTCCTGAAGTCCGGCTGAGAAGATCTTCTTCCAGGCGGGTCCATCATCTTTATCCACAGCGAAGACGGCGCGGAGTGGAGATGCGGAGCAGTGTTTCCAGATGTAGCGATCAGTGGCATCATTAGGGGGTGCGGTGGGTGTTTTTAAATTTAATAGAAATTCAAAGAAATACAATGTAGAGATGCATAGATTTTTTTATTAGAGGGGCCAGCAGTTGTGAACATTAGTGGTACTGGGGAAGTTATAGACACACTTCATTTTTTTGCCCCTTGAGCCTGCGCCGCAATTTCCACAAATAGTTTTCCCGGCTGCATTTGCTTGTTTGTACTTTGCTCCTCCTCTGCCCAATTTCACTATGAATGTTGTGGGCATACCGTTGGGCTTGTGAAGTTGCCTTGCTAGCCTAAACCTGCCTGCCTATCTGTGCTCACATCTAAGTGACGTGTAGAGCAGTGGAATCACTCACTGCTGTGCTGTCTCTCTAAACAGAAGTCGCATGACTGTCTGACACTGTCTCTAAAGTGAAGGAGCCATGTATGATGCCCACCAGACCATTACTGTACACTAATGGCACACTGAAGAGGTAGAAGGGGAGGTCAGGCAGGGGTCTGGGGGAGCAGAGTGCAGAGGTGATTGGCCATAAAAAGCGGTAGGCTTGCTGCCCGGGGCTGTGCACTGACAGACTTGGAACAGAGAGCAGAATTTTCATAGTTTAGCTTTCATTTGATGGTCTGCTGAGCCACGGAGCAGCTCTAGGCATGAGCTTTATAATTAATGCAATGCAGTTTACATATTTTGTATGTGTGTGTGTCTGAGTTTTTGTGTGTGTGTCTGAGTGTTTTTGTGTGTGTGTGTCTGAGTGTTTTTGTGTGTGTGTCTGAGTGTTTTTGTGTGTGTGTTTTAGTGTGTGTGAGTGTGTTTCCGAGTGTTTGTGTGTGCATCTGAGTGTGTTTTTATGTGTGTGTGTCTGAGTGTGTGTGTGTCTGAGTGTTTGTATGTGTGTGTGCCTGTGTTTTTGTGTTTGTGTGTCTGCTTTCTGTCCATTGGAGAAGTTTGCCTTATTTATGAAATCCTCTTCTTGCAGTAAAAAAACAAACATTACTGGGGGGTGGGGGGGGTGGCACCATAACTTACTGCACCGGGTGACACCAACCCTAGTGACGCCACTGGTGGTGATTCTCAGTTGCTGCGATGGTCCTTGGCGGCGATGGTCCTTAGCGGCGGTTCCCAGTGGTGGTGCTCCTCGGTGGCGTGGAGGTTCCTCTTCATCTGATCGTCCATTGCACACTGATGATTAAATCCAAAGTACCCCATATTTATTGGGGTAGCTTGCATTCCTATTGGCTTTCACATCAGCCAATAGGATGAGAGCAAGTGAAATCTTATTGGCTGATGAAGAGCCAATAGGATTTCACTTGCTCTCATCCTATTGGTTCTTCACCAGCCAATAAGATTTTACTCTCATAATATTGGCTGGTGAACAACCAATAGGATGAGAGCAAGTGAAATCCTATTGGCTGTTCATTAACCAATAAGATTTCACTTGCTCTTATCCTATTGGTTGATGTGAAAATGTCAGCCAATAGGAATGCAAGGTACCCCAATAAATATGGGGTACCTTGGATTTAATCTTCAGTGTGTGGCGGACAATCGCATGAAGAGGAACCTCCACGCCTCTCAGGAGCACCGCAGCTGGGGACCGCTGCCAAGGACCATCGCTGCCAAGGACCATCGCCACATCTGGAAATACCTCTCCGCATCTTCGCTCCGCGCCGCCTTCGCTGTAGATGAAGATGTTGGACCCGCCTGGAAGAAGACCTTCTCCCCCGGATTTCAGGACATCTGGAAACACAGCTCTGCATCTCCGCTCTGTGCTGCCTTCGCTGTGGATGAAGATGATGGACCGGCCTGGAAGAAGACCTTCTCAGCCGGACTTCAGGACCCATGAGTATCTATTTGGGGCTTTAGTGCATTTTATGGTTTTTTTTAAAAAAAATTTTTATTTTTTTTATTTGTTAACTTAGGTTTTTTTTGGGCACTTTGCAAAAGAGCTAAATGCTCTTTTAAGGGCAGTGCAAAAGAGCTAAATGCCCTTTTAAGGGCAATGCCAATACAAATGCCCTTTTCAGGGCAATGGCAAGTTTAGGTTTTTTTGGGGGGGTTTGGGGGGTGGGGGGTTTTACTGTTAGGGGGTCTTAGTATGTTTAATTCACAAAAGAGCTGTTTAACTTAGGGCAATGCCCTACAAAAGCCATTTTAAGGGCTATTGGTAGTTTAGCATTAGATTAGGGGGTGTTTTTATTTTTGGGGGGCTTTTTTATTTTCATAGGGATTAGGTTTAATTTTTTTATTTTGGATAATGTGTTTAATTTTTCTGTAGTTCTATTTTTTTCTTTTATTTACAACACATAGAGTGCCCTCTGGGCAGGCTTACCAACTGGTTATTAATAATAATGGTTTACTTCTGGTATAAAAAAGCACTACATTTCACAGCGTTAGTTTAGATTGTGCTTGAGCTCAACATTAACTCACCATTTTTAATGTGAGCCCAGTAAAAAAGCTAATAGCACTTCCTGTGCTATACATTAAAAATATAGGGGTCGATCCGATAAAAATCGTCGCCCGCAAAAGCTGGCGACGCCAATATTTGCGCGGGTTTGGTATCCTATATACGGCGTAACCTAGAAGTTACGTGCGTATATTTCTGCCGTCGCCCGTAGTTTTTTGGGCCATAGGCAGGTATACCAAACCAGCGCAGTTTGGTATCCAATATACAGCGTAAGGACTTATGTGGCGAAAATGGAGAAATCTTACTCCATTTTCACCTCGCCACAAAAAGCAGCCGTAAGAAGCCTTACGCTGACTATTGGAGCCCCGTAACTCCCTAAACTGGCTGCTAACTAAACCTAACACCTAACGCATGCGCAATGTCTATCTCCCTGTCAACCGCGATCCCCCGCCGCAATCCCTAATAAAGTATTTAACCCCTAAACAGCCGCCATCTACATAAACTAACCCCCTACTGTGAGCCCCTAAAACCGCCACTATCTAACTGATCTATCCCCTAATGTGAACCCCTAAAACCGCCACCATCTAACTGATCTATCCCCTAATGTGAACCCCTTACACCGCCGCCATCTACCTTATCTATCCCCTAATCTGACCCCTTACACCGCCGCCACCTATATAAAAATTATTAACCCCATAATCTAATCCCCCTATACCGCCGCCAGCTATATTAATATTATTAACCCCTAATCTAATCCCCCTAAAATAATTATCTCTATTACCAGCCCTTAAAAGGGCCTTTTGCGGGGCTTTGCCCCAAAGTAAACAGCTCTTTTGCCCTATAACCTGCCCTCCCTACACCTCCGCCACCTATATTAATAGTATTAACCCCTAATGTAAGCCCCTTACACCGCCGCCATCTATATTAAAATTATTAACCCCTAATTTAATCTACCTACCCCGCCGCCAGCTATATTATCTATATTAACCCTAAGAATATTATAGTTAATATAGTTATTACATTATATATATTAACTATATTAACCCTAATTATATTAGGGTTAATATAGTTAATATAGTTACTATAGTATTTATATTAACTATATTAACTCTATCTAACCCTAACACCCCTAACTAAATGCTTATTAAATAAATCTAATTCATATTATAAACTAAAATATTCCTATTTAAATCTAAATACTTACCTATAAAATAAACCCTAAGATAGCTACAATATAATTAATAATTACATTGTAGCTATGTTAGGGTTTATATTTATTTTACAGGTAAATTAACTATTTAATAGCTACCTAGTTAAAATAATTACCCAATTACCTGTAAAATAAATCCTAACCTAAGTTACAAATACACCTACACTATCAATAAATTAAATAAACTACAAATATCTATCTAAAAATACAATTAAATAAACTAAACTAAATTATAAAAACAAACAAACACTAAATTACAAAAAATAAAAAAAAGATTACAAGATTTTCAAGCTAATTACACCTATTCTAAGCCCCCTAATAAAATAATAAAGCCCCCCAAAATAAAAAAAATTCCCTACCCTATTCTAAATTAAAAAAGTTCAAAGCTCTTTTACCTTACCAGCCCTTAAAAGGGCTTTTTGCGGGGCATGCCCCAAAGAAAACTGCTCTTTTGCCTGAAAAAAAAAAACACAATACCACCCCCCAACATTACAACCCACCACCCACATACTCCTAATCTAACCCAAACCTCCCCTTAAATAAACCTAACACTACCCCCCTGAAGATCTCCCTACCTTATCTTCACCACGCCGGGCCGAACTCCTCATCCGATCCCGGTGAGATGTCTATCCAAGCGGTAAAGAAGAAATCATCATCCAGGCGATGTTTTTATCCAAGCGGCAGCAAAGTCTTCTTCCATCCGCCAGCATCTTCCATCAAGCGGCATCTTCAATCTTCTCTCCACCGACGCGGAGCATCCATCCCGGCCGACGACTGAACGACGAATGAGGTACCTTTAAATGACGTCATCCAAGAGGGCGTCCGTCGAATTCCGATTGGCTGATAGGATTCTATCAGCCAATCGGAATTAAGGTAGAAAAATCTGATTGGCTGATTGAATCAGCCAATCAGATTCAAGTTCAATCCGATTGGCTGAACCAATCAGCCAATCAGATTGAGCTCGCATTCTATTGGCTGATCGGAACAGCCAATAGAATGCGAGCTCAATCTGATTGGCTGATTGGTTCAGCCAATCGGATTGAACTTAAATTTGATTGGCTGATTCCATCAGCCAATCAGATTTTTCTACCTTAATTCCGATTGGCTGATAGAATCCTATCAGCCAATCGTAATTTGACGGATGCCATCTTGGATGACGTCATTTAAAGGTACCTCATTCGTCGTTCCGTCGTCGGCCGGGATGGATGCTCCGCGTCGGTGGAGAGAAGATTCAAGATGCCGCTTGATGGAAGATGCTGGCGGATGGAAGTAGACTTTGCTGCCGCTTGGATAAAAACATCGCCGGGATGAAGATTTCTTCTTTACCGCTTGGATAGACATCACCCGGATCGGATGAGGAGTTCGGCCCGGCGTGGTGAAGATAAGGTAGGGAGATCTTCAGGGGGGTAGTGTTAGGTTTATTTAAGGGGGGTTTGGGTTAGATTAGGGGTATGTGGGTGGTGGGTTGTAATGTTGGGGGGTGGTATTGTGGTTTTTTTTTCAGGCAAAAGAGCAGTTTTCTTTGGGGCATGCCCCCACAAAAGGCCCTTTTAAGGGCTGGTAAGGTAAAAGAGCTTTGAACTTTTTTAATTTAGAATAGGGTAGGGAATTTTTTTTATTTTGGGGGGCTTTATTATTTTATTAGGGGGCTTAGAATAGGTGTAATTAGCTTAAAAATCTTGTAATTTTTTTATTTTTTGTAATTTAGTATTTGTTTTTTTTTGTAATTTAGTTTAGTTTATTTAATTGTATTTTTAGATAGATATTTGTAGTTTATTTAATTTATTGATAGTGTAGGTGTATTTGTAACTTAGGTTAGGATTTATTTTACAGGTAATTGGGTAATTATTTTAACTAGGTAGCTATTAAATAGTTAATAACTATTTAATAGCTATTATACCTAGTTGAAATAATTAACAATTTACCTGTAAAATAAATATAAACTCTAACATAGCTACAATGTAATTATTAATTATATTGTAGCTATCTTAGGGTTTATTTTATAGGTAAGTATTTAGATTTAAATAGGAATATTTTAATTAATAATATTAATATTAGATTTATTTTAATAAGAGTTTAGTTAGGATGTTAGAGTTAGATAGGGTTATTATACTTAATATATATATATAATATAATAACGATATTAACTATATTAACCCTAATATAATTAGGGTTAATATAGTTAATATAGCTGGCGGCGGTGTAGGGGAATTAGATTAGGGGTTAATACATTTATTATAGGTGGCCGCAGTGTAGGGGGATGTAGATTGTAGGCAAAAGAGAAGTTTACTTTGTGACAAAGCCCCGCCAAAAGCCCTTTTAAGGGCTGGCAAAAGAGCTGAATTCTTTGGGGCATGCCCCGCAAAAAGCCCTTTTAAGGGCTGGCAAAAGAGCTGTTACTTTGGGGCAATGCCACGCAAAAAGCCCTTTTCAGGGCTATTTGTAGGGTTAGACTTAGGTTTAGTGGTAGGGATAGTTTAGTATTTTAGAGGTTAAATAATTTAATATAGATGGCGGCGGGGTAGGGGGATTAGATTAGGGGTTAATTATTTTAAAATAGATATCGGCGGGGTAGGGGCTCACTTTAGGGGGTAGGTAAGGTAGATGGCGGCGGTGTTAGGGACTCACTTTAGGGGGTTATATATTTAATATAGCTGGCGGCAGTTTAGGGGTTAATAACTTTATTATGTTGCGGCGGGGTTTGGGAGCGGCGGTTTAGGGGTTAATACATATTTTATTGTTAGGCTAGTGAGGGGGGATAGCGGATAGAGGGTTAGACGTGTCGGGCTATGTTAGGGAGGTGTGTTAGACTTGTCGGGCTATGTTAGGGAGGCGTGTTAGACAGTGCTGGTGATTTCATACTTTAGTCAGGTTTTGTAGGCGCCGGCAGTTTCTAACGTGGCGCAAGTCACTGGCGACGCCAGAAATTTGTACTTCCGCAGATTTCTGGACATCGCTGGTTTATCCGACTTACGGCACGTTAGCATCTGACGGCGCCGTATATTGGATAGCTCGAGATGCGAGCTGAAACTGCGGGCGACGCAGGTTCCCTCGCTTGCGCCACAAACTACGCTGTATATCGCATCGCGCCCATAGGGTGAACTAAAAAGTTTCAGTCATGTTAAGATGCTCTGGTTAAATTTGAACCATATCAGATTTGCATTATTCATATCGCACAATTAGGAGATAATTTACAGGGGGTGGAACCCTGGACTGGTCTAGATTTGCAAAGCACTGCAAATTGTGTTGATAAAATCACAATTTCAAAGGGCCAGTCTACTCAAGAATTGTTATTGTTTAAAAAGATAGATAATCCCTTTATTACTTATTCCCCAGCACAACCAAAACTGTTATATTAATATACTTTTTACCTCTGTGATTACCTTGCATCTACGCCTCTGCAGACTGTCCCCTTATTTCAGTTCTTTTGACAGACTAGCATTTGAGCCAATCAGTGCCCCCTCATAAGTAACTCCATGGGCGTGAGCACAATGTTATCTACCTTATATGGCACACATAAACTAATGCCCTCTAACTGTGAAAAACTGTCAAATGCATTCAGGTAAGAGGCGGCGTTCTAGGTAGCATATGTGCCTACCTAGGTTTAGCTTTTAACTAAGAATAACAAGAGAAAAAAGTAAATTTGAAAGTTGTTTAAAATTGCATGCCCTATCTGATTAATAAAATTTTAATTTTGACTAGACTGTCCCTTTAAATACTTGAAAATGAACTCATATGGTTTTTCTTTTTCAGTAACAATGCTTACTACAATATATTTTTTCCATGTATTTAAGACAATAGAACAGTCCTTCATTGGCCATAAATAATAATACATATATATTTTGCTTATCAAAGGTCAGGTAGAAGATCCGGAGACTGGAGAATGCATTAACTGTGAATCTGGTTGCAAGACATGTGTTGTAGGTAAGAAAAGCTGATATAATGAAAGCTTGTTGATTCTTCTTCTTTTAGGCATTTATTAGGCGGTAGAATATTATGATGGGAAATTCTCACTGTACTCAAGATATTTCAGTTTTGCCATAACAGGTATGCTCTGAACCTTAGCTGGGTTAGCCCCCAAATCAAAATTTTAAAACAAACCTTATTCAATTGGTTAGATCTTTGTTAGATCAGTGTAGATCAATTAGTTTAGTTAGATCTATCATATAAGTAGTTGTATTAACAATTATATGGTGGGGGAGCGAACCCATCATCAGCCCCCCTTAACAAAATATTGGCAAAAAGTTATATAATTTGATATATATTTGGTAAATCAGGTATGATCAGTCAGTTGTTTTGTTAGATCTTACATAATTACAGATATATTAGGTATTACATGGGGGAAGGCTAGCACACCAAATAAAAATTTCAGAGAAAGTATAATTCAAGCTAATAAACCTTTTTTACATCAGGTTAGATCATATGTTTATCATGTTAGATCTAGTGATGCCGCAAACCTAAAAATTTGGGTTCGCGAACAGCGAACGCGAACTTCCCCAAAAGTTTGCGAACCAGGCGAACCCCCATTGACTTCAATGGGCAGGCAAATTTTAAAACCCACAAGGACTCTTTCTGGCCACAATAGGGATGGAAAAGTTGTTTCAAGGGGACTAACACCTGGACTGTGGTATGCCGGAGGGGGATCCATGGCAAAACTCCCACGGAAAATTACATAGTTGATGCAGAGTCTGGTTTTAATCCATAAAGGGCATAAATCACCAAACATTCCTAAATTGTTTGGAATAACGTGCTTTAAAACATCAGGTATGATGTTGTATTGATCAGGTAGTGTAAGGGTTACGCCCGCTTCACAGTGACAGACCAAACTCCCCGTTTGGCAGGCGGGCGAGTGGTAACTTGAGAGGTGCTACCCGAAGATAAGCTGGAGGAGGCTGGTGCGTCAAGGTTCGGAGCGGAAGCTATAGAAGATTGGGTGTCCTGTGGTAAAAAGTCAACTATGTCCTCAGAACTTTTCGAGTTCATGGTACGTGGCCTCTGAACACTGGGCATTATTCTAGGGCCAAAGGGAATCACAGCACCACGACCATGACGGCACCTGCGGGGTGGCCTGCCTCTGCCTGTCATTTTTTTTTAAATGTACACTTACACTACTATTAAACAAGATATGAGTGGTGCAACTGGGCAAGTGGGCACAGTATACGCTGTGAGCCTGACACAAAAAAGCAGACTGATGTTTCACAGTCCAAAAAGTTTTTTTTTTTTTAAATGTACACTTACACTACTATTAAACAAGATATGAGTGGTGGCACTGGGCAAGTGGGCACAGTATATGCTGTGAGCCTGGCACACACGCTGGCAGGCAGGCAACTGCAATTAGATTACACAAGCAGACTGATGTTTCACAGTCAAAAAAGTTTTTTTTTTTAAATTTACACTACTGTTACACCAGATATGAGTGGTGGCACTGGGCAAGTGGGCACAGTATATGCTGTGAGCCTGGCACACACGCTGGCAGGCAGGCAACTGCAATTAGATTACACTAGCAGACTGATGTTTCACAGTCAAAAAAGTTTTTTTTTTTTAATTTACACTACTGTTACACCAGATATGAGTGGTGGAACTGGGCAAGTGGGCCTGGCACACACGCTGGCAGGCAGGCAACTGCAATTAGATTACACTAGCAGACTGATGTTTCACAGTCAAAAAAGTTTTTTTTTTTTAATTTACACTACTGTTACACCAGATATGAGTGGTGGAACTGGGCAAGTGGGCCTGGCACACACGCTGGCAGGCAGGCAACTGCAATTAGATTACACTAGCAGACTGATGTTTCACAGTCAAAAAAGTTTTTTTTTTTTTATATTTTACACTACTGTTACACCAGATATGAGTGGTGGCACTGGGCAAGTGGCTTGGCAGGCATGCAACTGCAATTAGATTACACAGGAAAAAAAAAAAAAACAGACTGATGTTCTAGCCCTAAAAAGGGCTTTTTGGGGTGCTGTCCTTACAGCAGAGATCAGATGAGTCCTTCAGGACTGTAGTGGACACTGAATACACTAGCCTAGCTATCAATTTCCCTATTAAATCAGCAGCAGCTACACTGTCCCTCCTTTCACTAAGAATGCAGCTTCCAAATGAATCTAAAATGGATGCTGTCCAGGAGATGGGAGGGTCTGGGAGGGAGTGTCTGCCACTGATTGGCTGTAATGTGTCTTCTGTGACTGTGAGGTAAAGGGTCAAAGTTTACTCAATGATGAAGAATAGGGGGCGGATCGAACATCGTATATGTTCACCTGCCGCGGCGAACGCGAACATGCTATGTTCGCCGGGAACTATTCGCCGGCGAACTATTCGCAACATCACTAGATTAGATCTAGCAAGCAAAAACTGTTATTAACAGTTATTTGGTGGGGGGGTTAACCCGTCATTAGCCCCTCTTTAACAATAGATTTGCCAAAAATGTATTTAATTTGATAGATATTTGTTAGCTCAGGTATGATCAGTCAGTTGTTTTGTTAGATCTAACATAATTGCAGAAAATTTAGGCATTAAATTATGGGAGCTAGTTTCCCCACAAATCATTCAGGCTAATAGATTTTTGGTTAGCTCAGATTAGATCAAGTGTTTATTACATAAGATCTCGCATACAAGAAGTGGTATTAACATTTATTTGTTTGTGGGCCAACCCGTCATCAGCCCCCTTAACAAAAAAAATTGTACGAAAAGTTATTTATTTTGATAGATATTTGTTAGACTAGGTATGATCAGTCAGTTGTTTTGTTAGACCTAACATAATTACAGATATATAAGGTATTAATTGGGGGGAGGCTAGCACCCCAAATAATAATTTCAGACAAAATATAATTTAGGCTAATAGACCTTTGTTACATCAGGTTAGATCATATGTCTATTATGTTAGATCTAGCATGCAAAAGGTGGTATTAATTGTAATATTGTGTAAGCCTATGTGTATTCAAATGTTCCAGACCCTCAGAGATTAAAACTTCACCCTTGGGAAACCCCCCAGAAGATCAAGGGGGGGCTTATGGGGGAGTTAAAAGGAATACTGTTTTTATAATGATTAAAAAGTGTTTTTAAGTAGTCTGGGATTTTGTTCAGAATCCTTCTGTATATCTACCGGAACTCATCAAAGATACCCCCTTTTTTATTTGCTCTCTTAATGGAACCCCTAGCTGAAGCTATCCACTCTCATCCCGACATACTCAGAATATATCTACACGGCGCTCTCCAAAAACAGCATTGTTCGCAGATGACCTAACTATCCTAACCTCAGACCCATTCCACTCCTTACCACGCTTATTTTGCCTACTAGAGGACTTCTCACGTATTAGTTATTATAAACTAAATTTATCTAAAACAGAGGCTTATGCCATATACTTTTCAGGAAGATAATATTCGAGAACTCAAATCTCCCTATGATTTTTCATGGTCCACATCTGGTATAAAAAACTTGGGAGTTTTCTTATCTCATGACCTTGACACGATCATCACAACCAACTTTCACCCCCTACTCCAAACCTTCAATACCAATGTGGGCAAATGGAACATCCTTTCTTTATCGTGGTTAGGGAGAATAGCAGTGTTTAAAACGCAGCTTCTCCCCAAACTCACATATCTGTTTTGCTCCCTTCCAGTCCCAATATCTTTGATTAGTCAATTCCAACAACTTTGCAATAAATTTATCTGGAGAAACTAAATTCCGAGAGTTGCTACCAAAATTCTACAACATAACAGCAGGAGCAGTTGCAGCCCCTAGCATCTTATACTTTCTGGAAGCAGCTAGGCTCTTCCATATTACTATTTGGGGATTGACTTCCTCTACCATCAAATAAAAAGCCTTGGAACAAGCCAGCTTACCACCTAGATTCCATTTTTAGGACTAATATGGATCCCCAAACATAAAAGAACAGAAACTCTTTCTCTCAACTACATTATCAAATGTAATTTAAAAATTTGGGATAGGATTCATCACCTATCAGGGATTGCCCTTCATCAATCTCCATCACATACAATTTGAGGTCTCGTGCTTACCTTACCTGACACTCACATTGACCTGTGGCAAGAAAGAAACATACACAAGGTAGCTGACCTATGCCCAGGAGATGACTTACTTTCCTACAAGGACTTTATCTCATTACTTGCACCCCTATGCCCTTACACTTTGAATTCTGGAGATTACACAGTTTTTTGTGGTCCTGGGGTTTAACTTACACGGCCCTTAGAAATAAAACAACATGGGAACTTAGATGGGACACTAGTACTTCTTCAAAAACATACTTACATATTGCTATCAGAGTCTCCTTAATTCCTCACCCTTTTTAAAATCTCCACCCATCTCTACCGGGTGACACCAACCCTAGTAATACCACTGGTGGCGATCCTCAGAGGCGGCGATGGTCCTCGGTGGCGATGGTCCTTAGCGGCGGTTCCCAGTGGCGGTGCTCCTCGGTGGCGTGGAGGTTCCTCTTCATGTGATCGTCCATTGCACACTGATGATTAAATCCAAAGTACCCCATATTTATTGGGGTACCTTGCATTCCTATTGGCTGACATTTTTCATCAGCCAATAGGATGAGAGCAAGTGAAATCTTATTGGCTGATGAAGAGCCAATAGGATTTCACTTGCTCTCATCCTATTGGCTGTTCACCAGCCAATAAGATTTCACTTGCTCTCATCCTATTGGCTGGTAAACAGCCAATAGGATGAGAGCAAGTGAAATCCTATTGGCTGTTCATCAACCAATAAGATTTCACTTGCTCTTATCCTATTGGTTGATGTGAAAATGTCAGCCAATAGGAATGCAAGGTACCCCAATAAACATGGGGTACCGGTGGACGATTGCATGAAGAGGAACCTCCACACCACTGAGGAGCACCGCCGCTGGGGACCGCCGCCAAGGACCATCTCTGCCAAAGACTATCGCCACCTCTGGAAACACTGCTCTGCATCTCTGCTCCGCGCCGCCTTCGCTGTAGATAAAGATGTTGGACCCGCCTGGAAGAAGACCTTCTCCACCGGACTTCAGGACATCTGGAAACACAGCTCTGAATCTCCGCTCCGCGCTGCCTTCGCTGTGGATGAAGATGATAGACCGGCCTGGAAGAAGACCTTCTCAGCCGGACTTCAACAGCAGGAGCAGTTGCAGCCCCTAGCATCTTATGCTTTCTGGAAGCAGCTAAGATCTTCCATATTACTATTTGGGGATTGACTTCCTCTACCATCAAATAAAAAGCCTTGGAACAAGCCAGCTTACCACCTAGATTCCATTTTTAGGACTTATTATGGATCCCCAAACATAAAAGAACAGAAACTCTTTATCTCAACTACATTATCAAATATAATTTAAAAGTTTGGGATAGGATTCATCACCTATCAGGGATTGCCCTTCATCCATCTCCATCACATACAATTTGAGGTCTCGTGCTTACCTTACTTGACACTCACATTGACCTGTGGCAAGAAAGAAACATACACAAGGTAGCTCACCTATACCCAGGAGATGACTTACTTTCCTACAAGGACTTTATCGCATGACTTGCACCCCTATGCCCTTACACTTTGAATTCTGGAGATTACACAGTTTTTGTGGTCCTGGGGTTTAACTTACACGGCCCTTAGAAATAAAACGACATGGGAACTTAGATTAAAGACTAGTACTTCTTCAAAAAACATACTTACATATTGCTATCAGAGTCTCCTTAATTCATTAACCTTTTTAAAATCTCCACCCATCTGACAATGGGAATCTTCTTTGGCCATTGACTACGACCCATTGATGTGGAGGAAAGCTATACGCCTTTCTAAGAAGGCTATTCACTGCACGACTCTCTATGAGTTATATTTCAAAGTGTTACTGCAATGGCACCTCACTCCTACCAGATTGTTTAAAATATCTCATGCCAATTCACCCACATGCTGGAGAGGGTGTGTGACAATTTAGGTACTCCCTTGCACATCTGGCGGTCTTTCCCCAAAATTGCTTCTCTGTGGCGACAGATATTCAACTATTGCTCCTCTAAACAGATCCATGTCTCATTGTCGGCTTGTGAAGGTCTATTCCATATCTGCCCCAACCACCTACACATACCACATTTTTTTTTTGTATGTACCTGCTTCTGGCAGTAAAACTAACTCTAGCTCGGGGTTGGTTACAACAATCTCCACCCACCTGGCCAAAGGTTGTAGCTATTCTCCACTACATAAAGCTTATGGAAGAATCCTATGTATCCCAAATAAATAACTCTGTAGGACTACAACATCAAGTCTGGAAATACTGTCCCCCTTAATTGATAAATCCAATAACTTCAGCTATATAACTACTAAGAATATTCCAATCATACATGAGATTTCCCTTCCCCTGGAACCCTGAAACTAAACAATTAAAAAAACTTAAACTCAAAAAAAAAAGTGTTTTCAATTTCAATAAATAAAAAATATAAACATTTATAAAACCTATTTATAAAACCTGACAAATATTATTTCTATAATCAATAACAGGGTAAGCTGTACTATCACTTTAAATGCATGAAATCACATACACCACAAAAATATTGAAATTGTCTATAAGTGTCCAGAAAAAGAGATCCTAGAAGTTGGAAGTCAGTAACATAAACGAACATGCAACCAACCTATAGATTACAACAAAAATAAATTGTATTTTTTTCTGAAATATGTTTTTTAACCCCTTAACGACAGCTGACATACCCTATACATTATCTCACGTTCGCATTGCAGGGAAGCTTTGCACTCATGAGAGCGCGCTTTCATGGGCACAGAACCTAGTGCATCGAAGGGGGTAAGTCGTGCAGCTTGGGTGGCATATTTAAAATATATATGTTTATGAATATATATATATATATATATATATATATATATATATTTATGTGTTTATATGCGAACAGTATATACACATATTAACACAAATATTTATGTATATAAGCATATACATATACTGTATAGTTACAGTGATAACACAGACCCCATAGACCGCAATGTAAAGGCAGTTTGCAGTGCTGTTTTTTTTCCTAATACCCCACATCCCCTCACTTTAACCCTAATAACTGCTTTGTGCAGTTATTTAAAAAAAATAAAGATGCTGATATTTTTTATTTTCATAAATGAACCATCCACTTTATTTTGGGGGAATATATTATTGCAGGCCTTACATTGGGCTAGATAACAAGTGGTGCAAGACACAATAAGCAATATCGCAATCAGGCTAACTAGAGTGAATATTATAAGTTGAAAATAAACTGTTGCCCTCAAGTGCAAACAAAAACTGTGCTCAAAGTATTAGCTTGGCTGCAGACCTAGCGTAAAGTGTAAGGGAAAAAAATAATGCACAAAGCACATCACAAACACATTAAAATAGCATACACACATATATGCACCTTCTGATAAAAAACCCCCCAAAAACATAAAAATATTAATAAAACAAATAGGTATTAGACAGGGAAGGGATATATATATATATATATATATATATATATATATATATATATATATATATATATATATATATATATATATATGTCTAAACATGTGTATGTGTGTATAGATATACATTTTCAGTAAAATAACTTGAAACATGAAATATCATTTTTAATCAATTTTTTTTATATGTTTTATTGTGTTTTGAATATAAACACTTTACATTCCAATGTTCTTCACTTAGAAGAAAATCTTCTTTGTATTTATATATATATAACCAACTTTGCCATGCACTCACTACTATCTCATATGAAGGCCCTGGTGCTTTTCCTCTGTTGTCTCTATCCACTCTTCTATGATTATGAGGACACGCTCAGGACTTAAAAAAATATCCTTTATTTAACATCTTTTCAACCATTTACATGTCAATGTTACAGTTTTGTACCAAAGCTTTTTCAAGACAATCTTTTTCATCAACCTCTTGCTATGTGACGTGTGATATGACTATCTCCATCATGAACCCACCACAAGTGGTTGATTAGAAAGATTGTCTTGGAAAAGGCTTTGGTACAAAACCGTAACGTTGACATGTAAATGGTTGAAAAGATGTTACAAAAAGGATTCATTTTTAAGTCCTGAGAGTGTCTTCATAATCATAGAAGAGTGTGTGTGTGTGTATATATATATATATATATATATATATATATATATATATATATATATATAGTGTACTGTTGAAATAAGGACTCACTGGTCTTTAGCCGTCTGTGACAAACAAACTCTTTAATTTGTGACGTTTCGGGACAAAACACAGTCCCTTCCTCTGACTGTGTTTTGTCCCGAAACGTCACGAATTAAAGAGTTTTTTTGTCACAGACGGCTAAAGACCAGTGAGTCCTTATTTCAACAGTACACTAGAATTTTTTGATAGCACCCTTGCTGATGTGGATTGTTAGTGAGAGTGCATACACCTGAACTACTTATATATAGTAGTACACCTGAACTACGTATATATAAAAAACCACTGTGAAACAAAATACTGCACCCCTGTTGGTCACCATTTCACCCAACCTGACCACTCCATCCAAAACCTCAAAATCAAAATTCTCAGAGGCAACTTCAAAAACACCATGGAAAGAAAAACCTTGGAAATGAAAATGATAATGCACTTCAACTTGTTTAATTCTGGACTAAATGCGGACTCTGGATTCTTAACACATTAACAAAATTTTCTGTAATGTACTTTCATTTAGTCAATTACATTGTGTATTCCACATTCTTTATACATAGGTACACAGGTAAGCCTATGTCCACACTTTTGCCTTTTTTAACTTTTGTATTCCCCCTGTATATACAATTTCACATCTTTATAGATATTGATTCAATGTTGACATATAACTTTATGTCAGTATATGCTCTATGTAATGCTATATATTTCCCCTGTCTGTTCTCCTACACTGGACACTGTCTGCCTGTTACCTAAGCCCCCCTCATGATTTTTACGAAACCTCCTCCTCTCCCTGCACTTTCTGTCTTCTTAGCTATTCTGTGTTTTATGATATAGGGGGATAGTTATCAACATGTCTACTTTTCCTGCCTTCGCCGGCCCAATACGCCCGCCTAAGCTCGCCTCACATTGCTGCCGCGGATCTGCAAAAATTCTCCTAAGTTATCAAAAAAGCTGTCAAAAAGCCGCGCACCAAGTACGGGGCGATGAGCAGCGGACTGTGAGAGTTATCACTCATCCGATCTCGCTGCTCTTCGGCTTTTTCACAGCTTTCTTGCTAGCCTGTCACTAAGCACCCACACTATACTATACTGTTCTACCCCCTATACCGGTGCCCCCGGAGCCTCCCGCAACTAAATAAAGTTACTAACCCCTAAACTGCTGCTCATAGACCCCGCCACAACTCTTATAAATGTATTAACCCCTAAACTGACGCTCCTAGACCCCGCTGCAACTCTTATAAATGTATTAACCCCTAAACCGCCGCTCCCGGACACCGCTGCCACCTACATTATACCTAGTAACCCCTATCCTGCCCCCCCTATACCGTCGCCCTCTATAATAAAGTTATTAACCCCTATTCTGCTGATCCCGCACCTCGCCGCAACTAAATAAATAGTTTAACCCCTAAACCGCCGCTCCCTGACCCCGCCGCAACCTATATTAAATTTATTAACTCCTATCCTGCCCCCCTACACCGTCGCCACCTATAATAAATTTATTAACCCCTATCCTGCCCCCCACTACCCTGCCGCCACTGTAATAAAATTATTAACCCCTAAACCTAAGTCTAACACTAACCCTAACACCCCCCTAACTTAAATATTAATTAAATAAATCTAAATAATATTTCTATTATGAACTAAATTAATCCTATTTAAAACTAAATACTTACCTTTAAAATAAACCCTAATATAGCTACAATATAAATAATAATTATATTGTAGCTATCTTAGGATTTATTTTTATTTTACAGGAAAATTTCAATTTATTTTAACTAGGTACAATAGCTATTAAATAGCTATTAACTATTTAATAGCTTACCTAGCTAAAATAAAGAGAAATTAACCTGTAAAATAAAAACTAACGTAAGTTACAATTACACCTAACACTACACTATACTTAAATAAATTATTCCTATTTAAAACTAAATACTTACCTGTAAAATAAACCCTAAGATAGCTACAATATAATTAATAATTACATTGCAGCTATCTTAGGATTTATATTTATTTTACAGGTAACTTTGTATTTATTTTAGCTAGTTAGAATAGTTATTAAATAGTTATTAACTATTTAATAACTACCTAGCTAATAGAAATACAAAATTACCTGTAAAATAAATCCTAACCTAAGTTACAATTAAACCTAACACTACACTATCATTACATTAATTAAATAAATTACCTACAAATAACTACAATTAAATACAATTACATAAACTAACTAAAGTACAAAAAATAAAAAAAGCTGTTACAAAAAATAAAAAAAATAAGTTACAAACATTTTAAAAATATTACAACAATTTTAAGCTACTTACACCTAATCTAAGCCCCCTAATAAAATAACAAACCCCCCAAAATAAAAAAATGCCCTACCCTATTCTAAATTAAAAAAGTTCAAAGCTCTTTTACCTTACCAGCCCTTAAAAGGGCATTTTGTGGGGCATGCTCCAAAGAATTCAGCTCTTTTGCCTGTAAAAGTTGTATTTTTCTTTTACAGGCAAAAGAGCTGAATACATATATTATAGTTGCGGTGGGCTCCGGGAGCGGCGGTTTAGGGGTTAATACATATATTATAGTTGCGGTGGGCTCCGGGAGCGGCGGTTTAGGGGTTAATATGTATAGAGTAGCTTGCGGTGGGCTCTGGGAGCGGCGGTTTAGGGGGTTATAACTTTCTTTAGTTGCGGCGGTGTAGGGGGGACAGATTAGTGGTGTTTAGACTCGGGGTACATGTTAGGTGCAAACATCTCCCATAGGAATCAATGGGATGTCTGGCAGCAGCGAACTTGTACTTTCGCTATGGTCAGACTCCCATTGATTCCTATGGGATCCGCCGCCTCCAGGGTGGCGGTTTGAAAACCAGGTACGCTGGGCCGGAAAAGTGCCGAGCGTACCTGCTAGTTTTTTGATAACTAGCAAAAGTAGTCAGATTGTGCCGCACTTGTGTCTGGAGTGACGTAAGAATCTATCTGTGTCGGACTGAGTCTGGCGGATCGAAGTTTACGTCACAAAATTCTACTTTTGTCGGTCTCTAGCCTTTGATAACTAAGGCGAATCAGCCTCGCCACAAATACGCTGCGGAATTCCAGCGTATTTGAGGTTGACGGCTTGATAACTAGGCCCCATAATCTGTAAATTCCATTGAATTGGTCAGTATTGCTTCAGACTTGATAAAGGAAGGAACTCTTCCGAAAGCTTGTCAACTTATATAGTTAGTCCAATAAAAAAGTATCATTGCTCAATGCAATACTCTTGTTATTTTGATATCTCTCTCTCTCTCTATATATATATATATATATATATATATATATATATATATATATATATATATATATATACGTTAATTGGAGTAGCCGTGTTAGTCCAGAGATTCAGATATCAAAATAACAAGAGTATTGCATTGAGCAATGATACTTTTTTTATTGGACTAACTATACATTTATAAGTTGACAAGCTTTCGGAAGAGTTCCTTCCTTTATCAGACTTCCTTGCTTCAGACTTGATAAAGGAAGGAACTCTTCCGAAAGCTTGTCAACTTATAAATGTATAGTTAGTCCAATAAAAAAGTATCATTGCTCAATGCAATACTCTTGTTATTTTGATATCTATCTATCTATTTATCTATCTATCTATTTATCTATCTATCTATCTATCTATCTATCTATCTATCTATCTATCTATATGTAAATATTCATATAGATATACAGGTATAGATACATATTATACAAAAAAATCATATTTATACACATTTAAAAATAAAAAGAACATTTTCATCTATGTGAAGAACATTGGTCTGTAAAGTATTTTATAACTACGTTCGGCTTTAGCGCAGTTGGTCTAATGCGGTGTTGGTTTGAACAGCGAGCTCCAATGAAGTCTATGGGAGTCGACATTAACGCGGTCTCGATATCCGAAGGCCTAAAGTTTTGCGCATCGGACTTTCATTTGCAAGTTAACTTTTTACTTTCAACTTGTAAAATGCACGCTAACTCGCCCTCATTAAAAGTTTACTTTAAACGCAGTTAGCATAACAATCAAAAACGTTAGTTACCACTCCACTTGTTATCTGGCGCATTATATTTTTTATCAACAGCTACATTTTATAATGCAAAAACTACTGAATGACTAACTCACTTTGCTTAATTTACAAAATATAATTTAAAAAAACAAGACAATGAGTCAGAGACCTATTTATCATGCCGTCAACTGTGCTGCATTCAACGGCACCAATACGCTTGCCTGACATCGCCTAACATCGCGGCCACGGACCTGAATACGCTTTCCTTATTTATCAAAAAAGCTGTCAAAAAGCCGTGCACCAAGTACGGGGCGATGAGCAGCGGACTGTTGTTAACTAACAGTCATCAATCTCGCTGCTATTCGGCTTTTTCCCAGCTTTATTTATACCCTGTCACTAAACACCGCCACTATACTAAAATGTTTAACCCCTATCCCACCGCTCCCGGAGCCCACCGCAACTAAATAAATGTATTAACTCCTATCCCGCCACTCCCGAAGCCCACCGCAACTCTAATAAAGTTATTAACCCCTATCCCTCCGCTCCCAGAGGCCACTGCAACTAATTAAATGTATTAACCCCTAAACCCCTGGCCTCCCACATCACTACCACTTACTAAACCTATTAACCCCTAAACCGCCAGCCCCCCACATCGCAATAAACTAAATTAAGCTATTAACCCCTAAACCTAACAACCCGCTAACTTTACATTAAAATTACCTCATCCCTATCTTATAATAAATTTAAACTTACCTTTAGAATTAAAATAAACTATATTAAACTACTAATGAACCTACCCTAACTATTATACTACAATTAAATTAAACAGTATTAAACTATTCATTAACCTACCCTAACTATTATACTAAAATTACATTAAACTACTAATTAACCTACCCTATTATACTAAAATTACATTAAACTATATTAAACTATTAATTAACTTACCCTAAAAATTATACTAAAATTTCATTAAACTACAAATTAAATTAACTATATTACATATTTAAAAATCTAACCCTACTCAAATTATTTAAATCTATTATTAAAAATTACTAAATTACAAAAAACTAACAACTAAGTTACACAAAATAAAAAACACTAAGTTACACAAAATAAAAAACACTAAGTTACAAAAAACAATAAACGCTAAATTACACAAAATAAAAAAAATGTATCAAATATTTAACTAATTACACCTAATCTAATTGGATCAGCCAATAGGATGAAAGCTCAATCCTATTGGCTGATTGCAACAGCCAATAGGATTTTTTCAACCTTAATTCAGAATGTAAGGGACGCCATCTTGGATGACGTCATTTAAAGGGAAACTTCATTGTTCCAGAAAACGTCGTAAGAAGAGGATGCTCCGCACCAGATGTCTTGAAGATTGAGCCGCTCCGCACCGGATGGATGAAGATAGAAGATTCCGTCTGGATGAAGATAGAAGATGCTGTCTGGATGAAGACTTCTGCCGGCTTGGATGAAGACTTTGGCCCGCTTGGATGAAGACTTCTGCTGGCTTCGATGAGGACTTCTGCCGCTTCGTTGAGGATGGATGTCGGGTCTTCAAAAACTGTAAGTGGATCTTCGGGGGTTAGTGTTAGGTTTTTTTAAGGGTTTATTTGGTGGGTTTAATTTTAGATTAGGGACTTTGGGCAGAAAGAGAGCTAAATGCCCTTTTAAGGGCAATGCCCATCCAAATGCCCTTTTCAGTGCAATGGGGATCTTAGGTTTTTTAGATAGAATTTTATTTGGGGGGTTTGGTTGTGTGGGTGGTGGGTTTTACTGTTGGGGGGTATTTGTATTTTTATTTACAGGTAAAAGAGCTGATTTCTTTGGGGCAATGCCCCGCAAAAGGCCCTTTTAAGAGCCATTGGTAGTTTATTGTAGGCTAGGGTTTTTTTTATTGGCGGGGGGGGGGCTTTTTTATTTTCATAGGGCTATTAGATTAGGTGTAATTAGTTTAAATATTTGATCATTTATTTTTTTATTTTTTTGTAATTTAGTGTTTATTTTTTTTGTAACTTAGTATCTTTTATTTTTTGTAACTTAGTGTTTTTTATTTTGTGTAGCTTAGTTGTTAGTTTTTTTGTAACTTAGTAATTCTTTATTGTAGATTTCAATAACTTGAGTAGGGTTAGGTTTTTAAATATGTAATATAGTTAATTTAATTTGTAGTTTAATGTAATTTTAGTTTAGTATAATAGTTAGGGTAGGTTAATTAATAGTTTAATATAGTTTAATTTAATTTTAGTATAATAGGGTAGGTTAATTAATAGTTTAATATAGTTTAATTTAATTTTAGTATAATAGTTAGGGTAGGTTCATTAGTAGTTTAATATAGTTTAATTTAATTTTAAAGGTAAGTTTAAATGTATTATAAGGATTTAGGGGTTAATACATTTATTTAGTTGCGGAGGGGTCCGGGAGCGGCAGGATAGGGGTTATTAACTTTATTTAGTTGCGGTGGGCTCGAGGAGTGTCGGTATAGGGGTTAATTACTTTATTTAGTTGTGGCGGGGTCCGGGAGCGGCGGGATAGGGGTTCATATATTTATTTAGATGGAGAAGGGGTGCGGGAGCGGCGGGATAGGGGTTAATAACTTTATTTAGTTGCGGAGGGATCCGGGAGTGGCGGGATAGGGGTTAATAACATTATGTTGGTGGCGGCGATGTCGGGCGGCAGATTAGGGGTGTTTAGACTCGGGGCTTATGTTAGGTGTAAACATAACTTTTATTCTAGTATAGAAATCAATGGGATATCTCGCAGCATCGAACATAAGCTTTCGCTGCTTTCAGACTCCCATTGATTCCTATGGCATCCACGGCCTCCAGGGTTGTGGATTGAAAACCAGGTACGCTGGGCCAGAATAGTGGCGAGCGTACCTGTTAGAAAGTTGATAACTTGCAAAAGTTGTCAAATAGTGCTGAATTTGTAATGACGTAAGCATCGATCTGTGTCGGATTGAGACCTGCGCAGGGATAGGCAAGGTGTCCGTGACTAGCCCTTGCAGTGTCCGCCACAACCTTAGTATATCTTTTTCTTTCTGATTAAATAATAGGAAAAAAAAAATATGCAGTGTGAATAAAGTTAGTGGCTTGTCAAAAGAGCGATATTGGGTGATAAGTTATGTTATAAATAAAGCATGAGTGAAATACTAATTGTGTATCTGCATCAGTATAATAACACCCAGCTCTATACAAAGACACAGTAGTGACATTGGCACATGCGTATAGCCAGACAAGGGCTGGTTATAGGGTCAGTGGTATCTGCATCAGTATAATAACACCCAGCGCTATATAATGACAGTAGTGACACTGGCACATGGGTATAGCCAGAGGAGGGCTGGTTATAGAATCAGTGGTATCTGCATCAGTATAATAACACCCAGCACTATATAATGACACAGTAGTGACACTGGCACATGGATATAGCCAGAGGAGGGCTGGTTATAGAATCAGTGGTATCTGCATCAGTATAATAATACCCAGCACTATATAATGACACAGTAGTGACACTGGCTCATGGGTATAGCCAGAGGAGTGCTGGTTATAGTTTCAGTGGTATCTGAATCAGTATAATAACACCCAGTACTATATAATGACACAGTAGTGACACTGGCAAATGGATATAGCCTGAGGAGGGCTGGTTATAGGATCAGTGGTATCTGCATCAGTATAATAACACCCATCACTATATAATGACACAGTAGTGACACTGGCAAATGGATATAGCCTGAGGAGGGCTGGTTATAGGATCAGTGGTATCTGCATCAGTATAATAACACCCATCACTATATAATGACACAGTAGTGACACTGGCAAATGGATATAGCCTGAGGAGGGCTGGTTATAGGATCAGTGGTATCTGCATCAGTATAATAACACCAAGCACTATACAAAGACACAGTAGTGACACTGGCTCATGGGTAAAGCCAGAGGAGGACTGGTTGTAGGATCAGTGGTATCTGCATCAGTATAATAACACCAAGCACTATAAAATAATGTTTTAAATTAAAATGTACCTTGGTGTCCTTCACTAAGGTTAGTCCTTTGTCTGTGCCTATCCCTGGACCTGCGAATCGTATGTTACGTCACAAATTTCAAATTTTGCCAGTCTGTAGGCTTTGATATCTAGGGCGAATCAGGCTTGCCACAATTACGCTGCGGAATTCCAGCGTATTTGCGGTTAGAAGGCTTGATAAATAGGCCTCATAGTAATTAAAACTAATCAATTCTCTAGTCTTAATTTTGAGTACTGTTCTTCTTATTTAGTTTAAATCTCAATCCTTTTTTTTGCTTTCAGATGACCCTGAAATGTGCATCAGCTGCTTAGAGGGCTATTTTCTGTAAGTTGTTTACTTTTCACTACAAGAATATAACTAAATGTTATTAACCTAATTTTAATAGTAGCCTTTATTTTATTATCAATTCTCTTTATTGTCGTTCTGCAGGGTTTTCCTTTTTTCTTCCATTTTCACAATCAAATTGTGAGATAAAGACCTTGATTATTATTATTTTTTGTTTAGTTGCAACAAATCAGAGGCCAGATATAAGTGAGCTTGTGCATGTTGTCTAGCATGTAGCAGGGTTAAGGAAACGGGAGCATATTTAAATATACGGTTTGCACTCCATTCTCAATGGGGGGTTGAAAAACAAAACAATAGTTTCAGCAACATTTTTACTACATTTTATTTAACCTATTGTGAGAAATATAGTTTTGATTTTAGTGTCTTTTTAAAGAGTTGACATTTTATCTTTACAGTCTTGTTACCCGCATAACTAATGTTCATGGAAATCGTTGCAGGTATCACCATCAATGTCGTAGACACTGCCCTCAGAGAACATATGAGGACAGAGACAGAAAATTATGTATTGCTTGTCCATTATGGTGCCTCGACTGTAAGAATGAAACACATTGTTTGTCTTGCCAGACAGGATATTACTTGCATGGTAAAATTCAGTATTTAAAGTTTACTAGTCATATTTCTAGATAGATTACACTATGGGAGCCGATTTATCATCGATCTGTCCGACATGATCCGCAGATGATATTAGATAAATAACTGTACATAAACACACACTTAATTAAACACAAATTAAACATTAAACCAATACAACACGAGACAGATGTTCTGAAGGTAAACATACCCATTGGTACTGCAAATAAGCATAAATAATGAATCAGATCATAATATTATACAGGAACACACACAATCAGACTGAAATATTGTATTTCCAAATAAATGTATCAGGCACTAGTACTACACATATACACAGACCTCTGTATACCATACTGTATCCTCTAATTACCCTCATCCCATAATCCTCTACTCTCCCACAGTAACTTCCCTGTCTAATAGCAGCAGTAGCTTTTTTGGAACCTGTTCCCTACTATCTTCACTCTCTCATGCTCCACCTATGATGCATCTCACCAAGGGCTGAATTATTAAAAATAATTGTAGGCATGGAGAGAATTTTTTTTTTTAAACCTTAGGTTTAAAGGTGTCTCTCCTAGCATCCAAAACCCTGTACAGTGAGATAACAAGCTCCCAAGTTAAAAGGCGTCTAAAATCATTTGAGGGACCATGCAGTACTGACTTGATTTCTTAGATAATCTCACCTGACTAGAGAGCTTTAGATCATCTGCCCTAAAATTAGATACAATCCTTCGCCTCTGTTATAACTGTAGCCATTCATTGACAGCACTGCAAGTACACTCAGCTTCAGACATGGCATTGAAAACATACTTACTACAGCAATCTTACACAAATATGCTTACCACAGAAACATATTTTGCCCATTCATATTCTTATTATATTTTGATCAACAAATACTTAGGGCTCCATTTGTTAAGCAGCGGATGCTGCTTCGGAGCCCCATTAGTTCAGTGGTAAGACTGGTGCACCTTAACTTCTCCGCCACACTATAATCATCCCGATCCAATACGATCAGGATGATAGAGGGCCCCTGCTAGCAGCCGATTGGCCACCAGTGAGCAGGGGGCGGCATGGCACAAGCATTTGACCAGAAATGCTTGTACAATGTTAAATGCCGAAAGTAAATCATGTCAGCTTGACCTTTGTTAAATCTCCCCCCTATTCTTGACTTTTGACCCCTTGTTGCTGTCTCTGTATAAGGAACACCTGATTCTATCGCTATCACATGATCAATGTAAAAATGTCATGTCACCAAAAAATACCTTTTTTGTGAAAATAATAATTATATTGTATTTCTTTGTCTGCGCTGATACTATTATTGTGAGGACCTTCAATTTTATTTTTGCTGTGTGGCAAATAAGAATACATTATTTGTTTATTTACTATATTACAGCAAAATAATCTTGTTCCTTGACAATTTTCTAAAGATGTAGTTCAGATGTATTTAGGCCTAGACAAACCAAACTTGTACATAGAAGACTACAACAATTTTGAGGTGTAGTTCTATGGTCTGATGCCTTCCCATTTTTTACAAATCTTTGATCAGTGGTTGTCTGTTGGGGGTGCATAGACCCTCCATGCATTCCTTGGCCCCATTTGTGATACATTTATAAGGAAACTGTGAGGTAAAAGTGTTGGGGGTAGGGATGTTTGGGAGGAAGGTTTTAGTAACCTGAATATTGTGAATCTTAAAAAAAAGAATTTTATTTTAATACCATTTCTGTTAAAAATTATAGAATGAGAAAAGTGACTGTGAGTAAAACACAGTATGATACTGAGTTGTGTAAATATATCCTAATGCAGATGCCAGATGTTCTTTTAAATGCATGGATGGAAAATATCAAAACACAAACAACTGGAGATGTGAAGATTGTCACAGATCCTGCCTGACGTGCCATGGTCCTACAGTGCGTGACTGTGACTTGTGCCCCGATGGAAGACAACCAGCAATTGGGTTCTGCCATATTGCAACTTGTTTGGATGGACAATATTTTAATGGTACGTAAAACACATTAACATGCATTGCCAAGACTTTCAGCCCACTCAATGTGACAGATTATTTATATGTCATTTGAAATTTTATCTTGTAAGGCTATCATGACTGCTAAGTATTAATTCATGTAGGGGTAGAATTCTAACTGCGAGCATATTCTGTGTACTACAGAGATATAGCTGGAACATTTGTTTTGTAAAGAGAAGACTAAACCAGACATGGATGGGTTGGCAAAATATGTAGCACTCAGCAACAAATTTTCCGTTCACCTGTGGAGTAAATATGACTTTCAGCAGATAAGCACAATCTGTTCTGCTGATTCAAATGTGCAGCTGTGTACTGTGATGCATTAAAGCTGATAACCTTGTAGTTTAGGATGCAAAAGCTTTACAGCCCAGTTTCTATTATTATAGATACTAAAACTGCTACTAAAAACACAGCGTAACCCACGTAAATAAATAAGAAACCGAACAAATAAATATAAGCTAGAGAAAGAGATAATCTGTAGGATGCATAGAAAAGAGTTGAGCCTATTTTTTATCAAGGGGAAATATTTAGTTCCTTCAACCTTAACTTTTAAAAAAACGTAGTTTAATGTATGGTTGTTTTTCAAAGTATATTTGTTTGAGTTTAAGTATATGTAGTCTTAAAATGTTTTTCTCATATTTAGACATAGTTCCTATTTGATGTGAAAATCAACAACAGTGGGAAATGCCTAAAAGATAATATTTTAGAAATGAATAAAGTAAATTATATATTTCTCAGAAGGGATCAATATAGAGCAGAACTTAATGGCACAGAATGCCCACTTCACATGTAGCCCACCAACCACATTCATCTATTCTGCAAGGCTAAGAACAACAATCAGCTACAGATACACCACCGAAACCACGTCTAAGGCCTAGATTATGAGTGGAGCACAAAATTGTACTTTCAAAAGCGCTTTATTTGCTCTCCACCGGAGCATGCAAATGTGCGTTGGTATTACGACTTTAGCACAATGTGAATGCAACCTCGTGTTTGGATTGCCTGGAAGCATTGCGCTGGGAGTAAGTCGTGCAGCATTGAGCAGCAAATTTAAAATAAATGTCTATGAATATATACATATATATTTATGTGTTTATTTGTGTATATACACATATTAACACATAAATATATATGTATATAATAATATACATATATATTAACAGAATAAACACAGTCCCCACAGACCCCAATATAAAGACACTTTTTAGTGGCTTTTTTTTCTAACACCTAACATCTCCTCACTTTAACCCCTAAATAACTGCATCATGAAGATGGTACTATTTATTATTTTATGAAGGGAACTGTATACTTTATTTGGGGGCAATTGGGGGATATTTTTTAATTTACCAGAGGTCTGACCTCAAGCTTATGGGAGCATTAACCAGGCACTTGTAATGGCTGTTTATTTAATGTGAACCCGTAAATGGCTAATTTTCCCCTTTACGGGCACACATTAAATTAACGCTTCAATTGTAATCTATCCCTGAGTGTCCCTTGTAGCCACACTAACCAAATTCACATGTTCCTCAAGGCTAGGTGAGAGAGAGACAATGTGGCTGAACCACCACAGAATTAATTTCCAAGTGTCCTTTTTGGGCAAAAAAAAAGTTTTGGCCTGAGCAGACAATTAGGGGCCGAATTATCAAGCTCCGAATGAAGCTTTGTGCCCCTGTTTCTGCGTGTGCCTTCAGGCTTGCCGGAAACAGCAGTTATGAAGCAGCGGTCTTAAGACCACTGCTCCATAACTGGTCCGCTGCATCTGAGGCTGCGGTCTGCAATCTGCCTGATCCTATACAATCGGGCTGATTGGCACCCCCTGCTAGCGGCCAATTGGCTGCAAATCTGCAGGGGGCGGCATTGCACAAGCAGTTCACCAGAACTGCTTGTGCAATGATAAATGCCGACAGGCAGCGTATGCTGTCGGCATTCATCGATGTCTGTCGGACATGATCCGCTGAGAGGATTATGTCGGACAGACCGATGATAAATCGGCCTCTTAGATTTGATCTCTGTTGTGGATATGTTTTTTTTGTCTGTCTCCCTTCTATTTTTTTATAAGTGAAGAACATAGGAATGTGAAATATTTCATTAAAAAACACAATTTTTTTTTTAAATTGATTGAAAATAATATTGCATGTTTCAATATTTATAATAATATATAATGATATTATAAATATAATAATTTATAATATCAATAATAGTTTTAATTGAAAAACACACACATATATATATATATATATATATATATATATATATATATATATATATATATATATATATATATATATATATATATATATATATATATATATATATATATGTGTTTTTCAGGATAACCTCAAGCTACACAAATAAACCTAAGTAAGTTATCTCTTGAATTGTGCAAGTAGACGTCTACAATATTAAGGACAAAGGGCCACATCCACTATAAAATCTCTGCAACATAATAAACATGTACATTTCTCATAGGAAACTTGCAACACCTCTACCAGAGGGCAACCTCAACTCTTTTAGAAAGGACCCATTGCCATGGTACACAAATGCTCATGCAAGCCCAATGATGTGCAAGTAGAGGCTTTCAATTTCCCCGTGCAAATGTGTCCAGGGTGATTTTAATCTGCCCACTACGAGCTGCCGTAACGGATCAGAAGCAGCGGCCTTATGACCGCTGCTTCTTAACGTTCGGCTGCAGGCTCGCTTATGCATACACAGCTTGATAAATGGAGCCCTAAGTGTGGAAATGATGTTAACAAAACCTTTTCTAATTATGCTATATATAAACATTTATCTGACATAGTTAATCCTATCAAAAGATAAACCAGTGAAGAAATTATTAAAATCTATTGTATTAAAACTACTTTTTGAGTCATTTTCAAATGCAGAATCTTTCCAGTACATTTAAGAGATTATAATCTTATTCTGTGCCAGTATTTCTAACAGTGTTATATTTGTTGCACACACTGCTGCCATCATATTGTTGGTCTAAGATATTGGCACATCTTTTGTCTGCTTTTCACTCAGCTTAACCTCCTGGGATTTAGAATTGTTATGTTTGATACATACTACAGACTTTATGCTTTAGACAACACAATTTTTCAGATAGGTTGCTCAGTGTAAACTATAAATCCTTTCCTATCACCATCATGATGTTAAATTATGAACTTTGCTGAACTAGGGAAATGTTCTTAGCTTGTGTCATATCCCTGGAGTGCTAGATAAGTCATTTCACTGTTCTATTACTAATCATCCCTTCCTGTAGCCTGATCTCATCCTATTCCATAGGGATACATTCAATAAAATATAGCTTTTTATGTTTAATGGAAACATGGAGAATAAAAGGTGAATCTTGTTTTTTCTATGTACTTATGTTTACTCACACAACATATGCAGGTCAAAATGAACGCACAGCTGCTAGCATTTTGATGTTTCCTAAATACTTTCTTATTATGGTGTAGCATATTGAAATAGTTAATAATTAATGCAAAGTCTGCATTAACACATTGGATGCATTCAATAAAACTCCCAGCTGTGGTGAGTGTGGCGAGGGATGTAACCTCAATGGAACTGAAAGCTGATATTATAGTGCCACTGAAGTCCCCTTTTCCGCTACATGAATTTCACAGTTGGTCCTGGACTTTATTTTGAAGGAATTTAGCACCACTTTAAACATTTTTTACATAGGTGTACATATATATATATTTTAAGTAAATGACAAAAAAATTTCAATACTGCCAATGAACAGTGTGTGATATAGTTTACATAAGAAAGTTTACATGTATACTTGCAACTACTAAAATTCATTTTCCTAAATGCTGTATCACAAATAAAATATAGATCTGCATTATAAAGGGGCTTCACATATCATTAACTGGAAAAAGAATTGCAATGGAAGTGCAATTGTCATTCACTTTATAATGCAGATTTATATTGTATTTGTAAATACTGTAGGAAAGAAAACATTTCTAAATTGTTACAGTTATTAAATTAACAGACTTGGGGCCTGATGGTAAAAACTTCCCCTGGCAAGACGTGTAAAACCATGTCAACACTAACAGAGCAGCCCTCATGGAATTATCTTAAAAAGGGGCTGTCCCTGCAAGTGTCAAGATGTCTCCCTTACAGCCTGAAATTGAAAATCTCACCGCTATCGAGAGAAATCATGCAAAATCTTTGCGATTTTGGGATTGTTTTTAGCTTATATAGTAATGAAGGTGTCTCTCCTTCACATACAAAACAATGCATAGTGAGATAAACATCTTTCAAAATTTGTGTCTTTAACATTTTTTTGGGACATATCCATACTGACGAGATGTCTTAGATCATCTCATCTGAGTGGCGAACTTTTGAATATCAGGTCTTTAGAATGTAATGAAGCTGGAAGGGGAAACCTTGCTAGGGATACGGAAGTTAGCAGGCAGCAGGGAGTAGGGGAAGCACTTTAAAAAAATAAATCCTGCAACCAATACAGAATAATCTGCTTTCATCACATAGTACTTTACAATCACCTCTTTTTTCATACACATGTGTTTTTTGTATTTTGACCCAATCTTGTCACCTAGTAGTTTGCAAGAAAAAACGACCTGCTGGGGGTAGATGTTTAGATTAGATATGTGCATGATCGAAAAATTTGTTTCGGTTCGGATCAATTCGGAGGTTTTCAAATTTCGTTTCGGATTGATTCGAATTCGGAAAACTTCAAATTCAAAAAATTTGGCTAGATTCGGTTCGATTCGGTTCGGAAATTCGGAATTTCGGTATGTGTGCTGTGTATTAGACTAGTATTATGTACTGTATATTAGGTGTAACCCATAGCAGAGTGATATAACCTAATATACTGTACAATACTAGTGTAATCCATGTCCATCCGAATTTACCGAATAAATCCAAACTAATTCGGATTTATTCGGTAAATTCGGCAGTATTTTAATTCGGAAATTCGGTTCGATCCGAATCTCCGAATTTTCCGAATTTCCGAATCAAACCGAATTGCACATGTCTAGTTTATATAATATGCCAAGCTTGAATGAGACATTTCACCTATACCAATGGAACGCCCATGTTCAGCCCACTAGCAGAAGCAGGGAAACTAATTTAACAATAAGGAAAAAATACATTTTTTTTTGCATGTGCAGTGTAGATTTATTATGAATTTTACTGTGCTCCTTAAATATTATTTTCCCTGCATATTTTCAGTACTAATTTTAATTATTCCATGAAATAGGATTCTTGTAGATCATTTTTTTCCTGATTTTTAGTGATTAAACAATACCATTTTTTACTATGTATTTTTATTACAATATTTAATTTATCAATTTTAAACGATTTTTAAATGACCGTTTTTTTGTGAGCCCTATTGTAATGTATGTCTCAACTTCAGATACTTAAAAACAGGGAACACCCTTTTGCGAAACACACAGTTCTCTAGGTAAAAACTGATAGAATATAGAAATAGAATTTGTACAAGAGCTTCATATTAGAACATCTCACAAGCCCACAAGGCTTTAGATTTTCTGTCCCTTGTTAAGATAAAATAGAAACTATGTGGTAAAGAAAAAAAGAATTAATATGTAAGTAATTGTTATTGCCTTTTACATTAATGCTTCCAAGTGATCTGCTAAGGTTTCATTAGATTATTTTCTTTATGTATTTTCGAAAAGATCGCACTGACCTGATCAGCCTGAAATTAGCATCTTATTTTCCAGGTGTCCTTTACTGAATAATACTCAAATGCAGGTTATAATCAGCTAACCCTATGAAGATTTTTTTTTAGATGTTTGTATTAATTTCATATAAACTTCTATTTCCCTGTGTTTGTGTCTTTTCTACACAAATTATAAAGGGCCAGATCTAATGTCCCAGCTCTACAATGGATGTTGGACATTAGATTAGATTTATTTATTTCAGTTACAAGTATCAGACTTAATGACATGGAACCCAAACATTGTCTGTCATGATTCAGATAGAGAATATGCTTTTAAACAACTTTCTAATTTACTTCTATTATCTAATCTGTTTCATTCTCTTGGTATCATTTGTCGAAGGAGCAGCAATGCACTACTAGTTTTTAACTGAACACATGGGTGAGCAAATCACATTCAATATATATATGCAGCCACCAATCAACAGCTAGAACCTAGTTTCTCTGCAGCTCATGAACTTGCCTAGATAAACCTTTCAGCAAATGATAAAAAGAGAAGGAAGCAAATTAAATAATAGAAGTAAATTAGAAAGTTGTTTAAAATTGTATTCTCTATCTGAATCATGAAAGAAATATTTTGGGTTTCATGTCCCTTTAATCCAATATTATTTAGAGAAATCTTGCTGTTTGTGGGTCATTAAATAGTAGCAGTTATCTCATATTGCACCACATTATTAGCTGCATAGAATTTTCATCCATGAAGATCTGAGTAAAGCCCATGAAACTAATGTAAACTATCTGATAACTCCTTTAACAAATATATGTTCATATTTTTAACTAATCAGAAGCACAACATTATTAATTAAATTGATCTATCTATTTATTTATCCTTCTATCGTCTGTATAGTTTCCTCTTTTCATTAGCTGGTGATAAATCTTACTGGTGGAATACATTTGTATATACAACATTGATTGTGGCATTCAGAATGACATAAAATAGATAGCATTACCCACCAGAATTCTTACAACTCACATCAACATTTTAATGAAGTTCTAAGAAAATAAATGTAATGTGCCAAGAATGGTGAGCAGTCATAAGAGATTGTTCCAGCCTGTATATCAACAAGCTGAACTTTTACAGATTTACCTATTTGCATTAAGAGCTAGATTTATTTATTCCTTTTCTTCACTTTGACTGCAGGTTCGCACAAGTGAATTTGCAGTAACGATTTATCAAGCAGCAGTCATTAGACCACTGCTTCCCTACCCTGTTCTCCACCTCTAAGGTGAAGAATTTCAATCTCCCCAGTCTCTTCCAACCGGGGAGATTGCCAGCTCCAACCTGAGCGTGATTGGCCATGAGTGGGCAGGGTTGCACGCAAGCGCAAAGGAGAGATTGTATACAATCCACTATTGAAAAGCGTATCTAAATAGGCTCAGGAGCTCCAAGCTAGCTGCTGATTGGTGTCTGCACAAAAATACCTCTTATCATTGGCTTATAGGTGTGTTCTGCTTGCTCCCAGTACTGCAATGCTGCTCTATTAATAAAAGATGCCAAGAGAATAAAGCTAAATTGTTAATAGAAGAAAATTGGAAAGTTGTTTAAAATTGAATGCTCTATCTGAATAAGGAGAGAAACATTTTGGGTTTCATGTCCCTTTAAGGTCTGTAATGCTTTCTACACTTATCTTTTACAGCTACTGTAATGAATATTAAAAAAACCCCCAAGAAAGTGCCACAATAACAGTCAATACCAAAAGACGCAATACAGAGCACTTAGTGCAGTGTTTCCCAATAATTATATAACATTAGCATATCAATAGTCACAAATAGGACTGTTTTTTTTTAAATAAACCTCTAACACAATTGTAGTTTTGGGTGACCTGAGACCAATTAAAGGGACACTCAAGTCAACATTAAACTATAATGATTCAGATACAGTATGCAATTTAAAACAACTTTCCAATTTACTTCCATTAAAGGAACAGTCTAGTCAGAATTAAACTTTAATGATTCAGATAGGGCATGTCATTTTAAACAACTTTCCAATTTACTTTATAATCAAATTTGCTTTGTTCTCTTGGTTTTCTTAGTTCAAAGCTAAACCTAGGTAGGCTCATATACTAATTTCTAAGCCCTTGAAGGCCGATTTTATCTGAATGCATTTTTAAAGTTTTTCATAGCTAGAGGACGTAAGTTCATGTGTGCCATATAGATAACATTGTGCTCACGCCCATGGAGTTACTTAAGAGTCAGCACTGATTGGCTAAAATGCAAGACTGTCAAAAGAACTGAAATAAGGTGGCAGTCTGCAGAGGCTTAGATACAAGGTAATCACAGAGGTAAACAGTATATTAAAGTGAATGTCAAGTTTGATAAATCAGTGCCTTTTTTTAAAACCCCTATTAAAAACAGGGGCACTTTCATTCTTTAAACTTTACATTTCAGAATAAGTAAAAATCTTTTAACATTTAAATATAAGAGCATGGATCTATGTGTTATATAAAAGACAATAAAACAATAAAAATAGTAATAAAAATATTCAGTCTTGATAAAGACCTGTAAGAGGCCGAAACGCGTTGACCGACTTTAAATGGTAAGCCTTATTCTAATATACACTTTTTTAAACGATCCACACTATTTTAATTATCTTCCACAGAAGGATCCACTAAAGGGTCTCACAAACTTCAGGAAATCTGGAAACCCAAATGAGCTCATAGCAGGTAATGCACTGCTCTATGCTACCAGCGGACATCCAAAACATGTCTTTAAAGGCATTATTAAAGGACAGATGATGAGAGTGAAACGTAATTGTTCACTTAACAATGATTACATTAAAGAAAGTGAAGAGCTGGCTCATAGACTAATAGCTAGAGGTTACTCTAAAAATGAGGTTATAAAGATTAAAAAAGAAGTTGACCGATATAACAGAGAGGATTTATTATCCCCTAAAAGGAAGGACAAAATAGATAACAGACCTGCATTCATCACCAAGTATTCGAATCAATACAATGATATATGTAATATCGTAAAGAAATATCTCCCAATATTATACGGGGATGAAATACTAAAAGAAGTAATTGGTGACGGATGTAAATTTGTCTACAAGAAAAATGATACACTTGCTAATTCACTCTCACCTAGTGTTCTAAAAAACACACAGACACAAACTAATGAAAGTTCATGGCTAAGACATAATGGCAGCTATAGATGTGGTAGCGCCCGCTATAAAGCATGCGACTACCATAATGTTACCAGTACATTTAGATCCTATACAACAGGAGAAACCTTTCAGATACATGGCTGTCACAATTGTAGTTCAAATTATGTGATATATTTGGCAGAATGTAACTCATGCAAGGGTCAATACGTAGGACTCACTACACGTGATATAAGGACACGTATTAGAGAACATCTGGGAGACATCAGAAATAAAATCCCTTGTTCTGAGTTAAGTCGACATTTTATTGAGGTTCATAACCAGTTAGTCCATTCCTTTAGTTGGAATGTAATAGAAGCAATTAAAACTCCACCTAGAGGAGGAGATAGGTTGCAAACATTGGGTAGACAGGAAGTCTATTGGATCTTTAGACTAAAAACCCAAATTCCAAATGGTTTTAATTCAGAATTCGATTTGGTTAACTTTTGGGAATAGCTATCTAAACTATATGATAAAAAGCTTTATGAAGTATGTACATTCATCTAGATCTATAAAAGTTACTTATGTAAATTTAGTTTGAATAAGAAAGTTCACTATAAGTATCCAGTTTGTATACCTACATATCTGCATATGCTACATGGTTTCCTGTGTCACTGATTACTGCCCATGCTCTGTTTAGCCCAAACCTCTAGTATACATAAAAACTGTGTATCAATTATACATAACAAATTATGAACCTTTTAAAAGTCCATATAGGTGAATACGTATGTTAAGATTTAAACAAATCAACTTATATCCAAGTTTCAATACCCCTAAATACTGTCAAAAGCTTTCCCTATGGAGAGATGAGAGAGCGCATATTGGAGGTTGTGTTTTTCTCTCTCCTTTTTCTTATATACATATACCTATAATGACTTAGGTTCTCTCATCTTTAAGCCCATTTTTCGAGATTAAATTTATTAAAGTGCATTTACTTTAAAAAGAATAATAATAAATTATGATACAATACTATGTTCATCTGATTAACTATATGTATAACACATTAAGGTCTAATACTTTATTATATATCCTCATAAAATGTAAACGCTGTTGATTATATGAGAGTTAAATATATTTATGTATACCTATATGTAACATATTCACTGACATATATGCGGAGTTAATAGATTAGATAAAGAGAGATTGTATCTTAGATATTGTGAGCAGTTCACCATAGATAGCAGTTTTCCACATTGCTAGATAGGGTTAAGTATTCAGCTGATTTGGGTTAACATGTAATTTGACACCTATTTAAGCCTCTGTAAAACATACATTAGACATGGTCTATGATTACGGCAAGAGCTAGCCGAAACGCGTTAGACCTTTCTATGCTTTTACAACAACATTTTTTCATGTTTTAAACCTATTCTAATAAAATTCTGTTTTTATTTATCTACAACTGGGACTTTGCCACATTTTTTCTTGATCCACTAAAGGGTCTCACAAACTTCAGGAAATCTGGAAACCCAAATGAGCTCTCAGCATTAGGAATGCAGATTCTCACCACTAGGATTAACAAAATCTTTTTAGAATGAATTTAATAATTTTTTCACCATTTTTTCACATATTTTTGCATATGGTTTCACATTTTTAAATTTTTTTATTTTTAACACAATGTGCACATCACATTGATTTTTATTTTTATACTCACCGGACACAGTTTATCTCATTGAGTTGCTCATTTTTCCACCTATTTTATTCATATTTTTTTTCCACTTAATATTGGACACCACAGGAAGTTTACAATCTGGACATTATAGGAACTTTACTGAAATTCCACTTCTTGGAAGCAATAGGAGTGGCTCACTGCTGAACATATTTAAGGACAGACTTTCTTAATAACATCAACTTGCATTGGCTATAGTATCTCATTGAAAGTTTTATACAAGTAATTAACACCTATGCATAGAAACTTAGGAACATTTCTTTCAGATAATTTTATTATTTTTATTGTCTTTTATATAACGCATGGATCCATGCTCTTATATTTAAACGTTAAAATATTTTTACTTAATTTGGTTAACCTTGTAAGATTTTAAGTGATATGTAATAAATTTGCTACACATTTAAGAGATTTCTACATCCAACCCTACCCCAACTGTATCTTAGCCTCCGTCAGGTCAGGTGCTCTGGTCACAAACAAAACTAGCTACAGATTTTTTTATTGACAGCTAGGTGTCAATAGTCCAGAGCAAATAAACTTTACATTTCACTCATTTGTTAAAATACTTACCTTTAAATTTTGAAAGCCGCTCCAGAGATTCCCCCGTCCGTTACAAGCCTCTTCATATGTCAAAAATGATGAATTCGGCTTCCTCCAATCACGGCGTTGCCTCAGGCAATGATTCCCCTGGGTGGGAAGCAGTGATTGGAGGATGCCGTATTCGTCATTGCTGACGTATGAAGTGACGAGCGGCAGGAGGGGGAATCGCTGGAGCGGCTTTCAAGATTAAAATATAAGTATTTTTTTTTTTTTTAAATATCATTTTTATTGAGGAGTATAAAACATACACATACAAGCAGCAAGTATCAAGCAAAATATCGTCAGGCATGGTTCATAATACAGATTGACCGGTTTTGCTAGTAAAAGAGTTACACCGTGAGTTTGTGATTTCATTCTGTCTATCTGCGTCAGACTCATCGCTATCCACAATTGCATCTCAAGTGTATATACCCTCCTCTCTCCTCCTTTTCCTATTTTCAATTAAACATCTGGCCATCAACACGACCAGTTTAAACTTCAAACTATCAACCTATACTAACAATCAAACCTAATATCGTAGAGCTTATTAACGCTGTTGTTCAGAGAGAAAAAAAAAGTGGGGGGGGGGGAGAAAGAAAGGAGGTATGGAGATGTAGGAGAAGATAAAATGCATGGGGGGAGGGGAAAATGGAGGAAGCAGAGAGGTCAAGAGGAGGTTAAGCAAAGGCCCACCCCCCCTCTCTATGTGCGACTTTGATAATTAGCGTTAATTCCCCCACAAATGTCCCCACTCCCCCCTCAAGGTAGAAGATCACAGAGTCCTTAAATGGTATTAGAATCAATCTCTGGATGTCAAGTTCAAAGTTAAACTATAATGATTCAGATACAGTATGCAATTTTAAACAACTTTCCAATTTACTTCCATTAAAGGAACAGTCTAGTCAGAATTAAACTTTAACGATTCAGATAGGGCATGTCATTTTAAACAACTTTCCAATTTACTTTTATCATCAAATTTGTTTTGTTATCTTGGTTTTCTTAGTTCAAAGCTAAACCTAGGTAGGTTCATATGCTAATTTCTAAGCCCTTGAAGGCCAATTTTATCTGAATGCATTTTTAAAGTTTTCACAGCTAAAGGACTTAAGTTCATGTGTGCCATATAGATAACATTGTGCTCACGCCCATGGAGTTACTTAAGAGTCAGCACTGATTGGCTAAAATGCAAGACTGTCAAAAGAACTGAAATAAGGTGGCAGTCTGCAGAGGCTTAGATACAAGATAATCACAGAGGTAAACAGTATATTAAAGTGAATGTCAAGTTTGATAAATCAGTGCCTTTTTTTAAAACCCCTATTAAAAACAGGGGCACTTTCATTCTTTAAACTTTACATTTCAGAATAAGTAAAAATCTTTTAACATTTAAATATAAGAGCATGGATCCATGCGTTATATAAAAGACAATAAAACAATAAAAATAGTAATACAAATATTCAGTCTTGATAAAGACCTGTAAGAGGCCGAAACACGTTGACCGACTTTAAATGGTAAGCCTTATTCTAATATACACTTTTTTAAACGATCCACACTATTTTAATTATCTTCCACAGAAGGATCCACTAAAGGGTCTCACAAACTTCAGGAAATCTGGAAACCCAAATGAGCTCTCAGCATTAGGAATGCAGATTCTCACCACTAGGATTAACAAAATCTTTTTAGAATGAATTTAATAATTTTTTCACCATTTTTTCACATATTTTTGCATATTGTTTCACATTTTTAAATTTTTTATTTTTAACACAATGTGCACATCACATTGATTTTTATTTTTATACTCACCGGACACAGTTTATCTCACTGAGTTGCTCATTTTTCCACCTATTTTATTCATATTTTTTTTCCACTTAATATTGGACACCACAGGAAGTTTACAATCTGGACATTATAGGAACTTTACTGAAATTCCACTTCTTGGAAGCAATAGGAGTGGCTCACTGCTGGACATATTTAAGGACAGACTTTCTTAATAACATCAACTTGCATTGGCTATAGTATCTCATTGAAAGTTTTATACAAGTAATTAACACCTATGCATAGAAACTTAGGAACATTTGTTTCAGATAATTTTATTATTTTTATTGTTTTATTGTCTTTTATATAACGCATGGATCCATGCTCTTGTATTTAAACGTTAAATTATTTTTACTTAATTTGGTTAACCTTGTAAGATTTTAAGTGATATGTAATAAATTTGCTACACATTTAAGAGATTTCTACATCCAACCCTACCCCAACTGTATCTTAGCCTCCGTCAGGTCAGGTGCTCTGGTCACAAACAAAACTAGTTACAGATTTTTTTATTGACAGCTAAGTGTCAATAGTCCAGAGCAAATAAACTTTACATTTCACTCATTTGTTAAAATACTTACCTTTAAATTTTGAAAGCCGCTCCAGAGATTCCCCCGTCCGTTACAAGCCTCTTCATATGTCAAAAATGACGAATTCGGCTTCCTCCAATCACGGCGTTGCCTCAGGCAATGATTCCCCTGGGTGGGAAGCAGTGATTGGAGGATGCCGTATTCGTCATTGCTGACGTATGAAGTGACGAGCGGCAGGAGGGGGAATCGCTGGAGCGGCTTTCAAGATTAACATATAAGTATTTTTATTTTTTTTTAAATATCATTTTTATTGAGGAGTATAAAACATACACATACAAGCAGCAAGTATCAAGCAAAATATCGTCAGGCATGGTTCATAATACAGATTGACCGGTTTTGCTAGTAAAAGGGTTACACGGTAAGTTTGTGATTTCATTCTGTCTATCTGCGTCACACTCATCGCTATCCACAATTGCATCTCAAGTGTATATACCCTCCTCTCTCCTCCTTTTCCTATTTTCAATTAAATATCTGGCCATCAACACGAACAGTTTAAACTTCAAACTATCAACCTATACTAACAATCAAACCTAATATCGTAGAGCTTATTAACGCTGTTGTTCAGAGAGAAAAAAAAAAAAGGGGGGGAGAAAGAAAGAAGAAAGGAGGTATGGAGATGTAGGAGAAGATAAAATGCATGGGGGGGAGGGGAAAAGGGAGGAAGCCGAGAGGTCAAGAGGAGGTTAAGCAAAGGCCCACCCCCCCTCTCTATGTGCGACTTTGATAATTAGCGTTAGTTCCCCCACAAATGTCCCCACTCCCCCATCAAGGTAGAAGATCACAGAGTCCTTAAATGGTATTAGAATCAATCTCTGGATGTCAAGTTCAAAGTTAAACTATAATGATTCAGATACAGTATGCAATTTTAAACAACTTTCCAATTTACTTCCATTAAAGGAACAGTCTAGTCAGAATTGAACTTTAATGATTCAGATAGGGCATGTCATTTTAAACAACTTTCCAATTTACTTTTATCATCAAATTTGCTTTGTTCTCTTGGTTTTCTTAGTTCAAAGCTAAACCTAGGTAGGCTCATATGCTAATTTCTAAGCCCTTGAAGGCCGATTTTATCTGAATGCATTTTTAAAGTTTTTCACAGCTAGAGGACGTAAGTTTGTGTGTGCCATATAGATAACATTGTGCTCACACCCATGGAGTTACTTAAGAGTCATCACTGATTGGCTAAAATGCAAGACTGTCAAAAGAACTGAAATAAGGTGGCAGTCTGCAGAGGCTTAGATACAAGGTAATCACAGAGGTAAACAGTATATTAAAGTGAATGTCAAGTTTGATAAATCAGTGCCTTTTTTTTAAAACCCCTATTAAAAACAGGGGCACTTTCATTCTTTAAACTTTACATTTCAGAATAAGTAAAAATCTTTTAACATTTAAATATAAGAGCATGGATCCATGCGTTATATAAAAGACAATAAAACAATAAAAATAGTAATACAAATATTCAGTCTTGATAAAGACCTGTAAGAGGCCGAAACGCGTTGACCGACTTTAACTGGTAAGCCTTATTCTAATATACACTTTTTTAAACGATCCACACTATTTTAATTATCTTCCACAGAAGGATCCACTAAAGGGTCTCACAAACTTCAGGAAATCTGGAAACCCAAATGAGCTCTCAGCATTAGGAATGCAGATTCTCACCACTAGGATTAACAAAATCTTTTTAGAATGAATTTAATAATTTTTTCACCATTTTTTCACATATTTTTGCATATTGTTTCACATTTTTAATTTTTTTATTTTTAACACAATGTGCACATCACATTGATTTTTATTTTTATACTCACCGGACACAGTTTATCTCACTGAGTTGCTAATTTTTCCACCTATTTTATTCATATTTTTTTTCCACTTAATATTGGACACCACAGGAAGTTTACAATCTGGACATTATAGGAACTTTACTGAAATTCCACTTCTTGGAAGCAAAAGGAGTGGCTCACTGCTGGACATATTTAAGGACAGACTTTCTTAATAACATCAACTTGCATTGGCTATAGTATCTCATTGAAAGTTTTATACAAGTAATTAACACCTATGCATAGAAACTTAGGAACATTTGTTTCAGATAATTTTATTATTTTTATTGTTTTATTGTCTTTTATATAACGCATGGATCCATGCTCTTATATTTAAATGTTAAAATATTTTTACTTAATTTGGTTAACGTTGTAAGATTTTAAGTGATATGTAATAAATTTGCTACACATTTAAGAGATTTCTACATCCAACCCTACCCCAACTGTATCTTAGCCTTCGTCAGGTCAGGTGCTCTGGTCACAAACAAAACTAGCTACAGATTTTTTTATTGACAGCTAGGTGTCAATAGTCCAGCGCAAATAAACTTTACATTTCACTCATTTGTTAAAATACTTACCATTTAATTTTGAAAGCCGCTCCAGAGATTCCCCTGCCCGTTACAAGCCTCATCATATGTACAAAATGACGAATTCGGCTTCCTCCAATCACGGCGTTGCCTCAGGCAATGATTCCCCTGGGTGGGAAGCAGTGATTGGAGGATGCCGTATTCGTCATTGCTGACGTATGAAGTGACGAGCAGCAGGAGGGGGAATCGCTGGAGCGGCTTTCAAGATTAAAATATAAGTATTTTTTTTTTTTAAATATCATTTTTATTGAGGAGTATAAAACATACACATACAAGCAGCAAGTATCAAGCAAAATATTGTCAGGCATGGTTCATAATACAGATTGACCGGTTTTGCTAGTAAAAGAGTTTGTGATTTCATTCTGTCTATCTGCGTCACACTCATCGCTATCCACAATTGCATCTCAGTGTACATACCCTCCTCTCTCCTCCTTTTCCTATTTTCAATTAAATATCTGGCCATCAACACAACCAGTTTAAACTTCAAACTATCAACCTATACTAACAATCAAACCTAATATCGTAGAGCTTATTAACGCTGTTGTTCAGAGAGAAAAAAAAGGGGGGGGGAGAAAGAAAGAAGAAAGGAGGTATGGAGATGTAGGAGAAGATACAATGCATGGGGGGGAGGGGAAAAGGGAGGAAGCCGAGAGGTCAAGAGGAGGTTAAGCAAAGGCCCACCCCCCCTCTTTATGTGCGACTTTGATAATTAGCGTTAGTTCCCCCACAAATGTCCCCACTCCCCCCTCAAGGTAGAAGAACACAGAGTACTTAAATGGTATTAGAATCAATCTCTGGATGTCAAGTTCAAAGGTTAATATAAGTCTGCGCCACTTATGCCAGAAAGATCCCAACCTGTCTTGAATATCAAATCGAACATCCATCTGTTCTGTAAAGATCTGAGATTGCAACAGGCTCTTAAAACTCTTAAAAGAGGGACCTGTATTTGTTATCCAATGTTTTAGTATACACTTTCTGGCCACTAGGATTAATAGACTTAGCACCGCATCATTTTATTTTTGCTGTGTATCCCAATGCAGAAACACTATGGCCTCAGGCCGTATAGTGAATTGAATCTGCAGCTTCCGGTTAATCCAGAATTGTATTTTGCCCCAGAACTGTTTAATAGGCGGACATTCCCAAATACAATGCAAAAGATTTGGCTTCTCCAGCGCACACTTAGTGCATCTGTTGGACCAAGTAGGGATCCATTTAGCCATCAAACTAGGCGTAAAATACGCCCTGTGCAGAAAGCATACCTGTGATTCTCTGTACATTGCTGATAGGGTAGTTTTCCTTGTTTTCTCCATACCAGATCTAATCTGTTCCCAAGTAACCTCCCCCAATCCCTCTTGAACCCATCCCGTCTGTAAAGCGTGTTGTAATCCCTGTAAGCATTGGAGTAGAAGTGTCTGATAGATTTCTGAGAGTGAGAACTTACCCATTTGGTATGAAGATTGAGTGAGACGAAAGGGGGATCCCTCCCAAAATTCAGGTTTGTCTCTGACCAGTGCCCCCATATAGTGGCATACCTGGAGGAAAGCGTAGAAATGCGTCCTAGGCAAGTCATATTCTCTTTGTAAAGTGCCAAAGGTCTTAACCATTTTCAAGAGAGGGTCTATCAAATGTTTGAGCGACGTTATCCATTTTTGCTCCCATAGCCGGAAGGGACTAGTTTCAGATCCCGCCGGGAACTCCAGATTTTTAACTAACGGTAAATAATGCGAGGCATGACATGACTTACCCAAAAACCTGTGGGCCTGCTGCCAGGCCTTTAGCGGGTCCTTGAATAGTATATTGAGGCCTAAAGCCTTTACCGCCCTCAAATCTGTAATATGTGGCAAATAAGCTAGTGATATGTGTCCCAGTACCGCCTGTTCCAAAGTGGGTCTACAGAAGTGGTGAGTACCCAGCTGCCAATCCACCACCAAGCGAATCAGCGCAGCCCAATTATATAACTTGAAATCTGGTAAGGCTAGGCCACCATTTGGGAAGCCCAAGCTTAACTTCTCTCTTGAGATTCGAGGTTTTTTCCCTCTCCAAATAAAACCAGATGTCGCCGCATTCAACAATTTAATATCTGATTTGGTCAGAAGTAGGGGAAGCATAAGGAGCGGATTTAATAATCGAGGAAGAATTACCATTTTAAGTAGGCCAACTCTACCTGATAGGGAGAGGGGCAGGGCCCTCCAATCATTCATCTGGGCTTGCAGCTTAGCGCATATAGTAGTTAGGTTGTTAGCATATAATTTGTTGGGATTGTCTGATATTTTGATGCCTAGATATGTAATGTCATTATTTGCTATGGTAAAAGGATATCTTTCCTTAGAATGGGGTTTCCTATGCAGCCTCAGAATCTCCAACTTCTGCACGTTTACTCTATACCCTGAAAATGTGCCAAAATCCGTAAGGTTATTGATGATACATGGGAGATGTGATTGTGGGTCCTGTACGAAAAGGAACATATCATCGGCGTACAAAGCCAGATGTTGTGGGGTACCCGCTATGTCTATCCCCGGGAAATCCCGACGCAATCTAATAGCCAGTGGCTCCAGAGCAATATTGAAGAGCAAGGGTGACAACGGGCACCCCTGCCTGGTGCCTCTATGTAGTTGAAAATTGGGCGAGAAGATGTTGTTAACTAGAATATTAGCTAGCGGGGAGCTATATAAATTCTTAATGAGAGCAAGGAAGGGGTCAGTAAGGTTTGCTCTGATCATGGTATTGAACAGGTGTTCCCATTCTACCCGATCAAAGGCCTTCCCCGTGTCAGGGGACAGCAGGAAGGCCTCCGATCTATCCGCCATCTTTTGGTTCCGTGCCCCATCCTAATAATGTTGGACTACCTGTAGTACCCTTCTTACATTGACCACGGACGACCGCGCATGCATGAAGCCTGTTTGGTCCTCATGTATGATGAGCCTCTCTGCGAATAATTTAGTAAGAATCTTGTAGTCCGAATTTAATAGGGATATCGGCCTATAAGATTCGGGCAGCAGGTTATCTTTTCCATGCTTTGGGATCAGCCTGCCGAGAATTCAGGTGAAGGTTTCCTCTCCTCTACAAAGTAGCTAGTGTAAAGCTCCACAAGTGCTGGTGTGACTTGTGGTTTAAGCAGGCGGTAAAACTCTATCGGTAGCCCGTCGGGTCCCGGCGCCTTGCCCAGTGACATGGACATAATGGTTCTTTCTATTTCTTCCCTACCAATAGGGGCGTTTAACTTGTCCAACTGCGCTTCAGAGATCTGCGGGAGTGGTAAATTTTCCCAGAACCGATCTCTTATTTCATTACCAGTCTGGCCATCACTAGCATAGAGGGAGGAGTAATATGAGGCAAACGCCTCAGCTATAGATTTAGGATCTTTTATGAATTTCCCCTGTATTTTTAGCGCAGCCACATGTTTAGAAGAGGTAGTTAGGTTTACTAGTTTTGCCAGGAGCTTCCCTGATTTGTCTCCGTACCTATAATATTTACCCCTATTCCACAGTAATGCTTGTGAGGCATTGTGTGTGAGCAATGCATCATACTCGGATTTGATATTGACATATTTACGATAATTTTGGTTGGAGGGGGTCGCGCAGTACTCACGATAGTTTGTTGACAAACTCTCTCTCAGTCTTTCAACTTTTCCCGTGCATTGCTTTTTTCTACGTGCTATATATGCAATGATATTACCCGAGAGGACAGCTTTAGCCGCTGCCCAAAATAGTTCTGGCCTGTTTAAATGTTGAGTATTGTTTGCCCAATAGTCATCCCAACAGTGCACTACATAGTTCCGAAATTCTTGAGAGGATATCAGATATTTCAGAAATTTCAGGGTTCGCCTACTGCATGTCCGTGGGACTGTGTCCACAAAAAGGCTATGGGAGCATGGTCAGAGACAACAACCTCATCTATCCTCGTATCTATCACTTGGGTAATTAGGGAGTTTGAGATCATAAAGAGATCAATGCGCGACATAGAGGGGGTTGCCCGGGAGATACAAGTGTAGTCTTTACCATCAGGGTTTAATTGTCTCCAAATGTCTGTCAGGTCTAAAGCTTCCCCCAATGTCGTAAAAATTTGTTTCTCAAATGTACCTGATATTTTGGGTAGTTTCCCAACTGCACATCTGTTAGGATCTCTGAGTCTATCACAATGAGGATTAGGCACTAGGTTAAAGTCTCCCCCCAGTATTATGTGGGTGTCTAGGTAGGGTGTGAGAACAGTCACTATAGTGTCCCAAAATGACTTGTCTTTACGGTTAGGGGCATAAATGTTGCATAAGGTATATGTTTTTCCTAGGGAATGGATTTGCATCACTATATATCTGCCCTCTGAGTCCTTGATCACCTCTATAATTTTACATTCCAGCTGCTTTCCAAGGAGTATCGCCACCCCCCTACTTGCCAACTTATATGAAACATCTTCTACCCTCCCCACACAGTCAGACTTCAATTTGTCATGTTCTGAGTCGGAGAGATGCGTTTCCTGCAAGAACGCGATCTCTGCACGTTTTTTCCTGAGAAGGGTCAGGATTCCCCCTACATTCCATGAGTATAAGTTAAATTTGTGTTATTAGAGAGAACCCTGTGTATGTGATGCAGTGTTATTTAGAAAAAGGCGAACTTGGTAGGTTGGGAGATAGGCGGAGAGGGCGGGGAAGCAGACAAGAGGAGGCGAGCGGGGAGAAAGGGAGAGAGGCGAGAGAGGGACAAACACGGAGAGGGAGGAGAAAGAAAGAGAAGGTAAAAAAAAAAAAGGGGGGGGGTGAGGCGCACCTTATTGACGCATGTGAGGGCTCCCGGTTCAGCTCTCCATCATGCCATACCTCTACCAGGCCCCGCCGACCATACTTGTCTACATCCTGTGTTGAAAAGAAAAGACACATATTTCTTATCTTGATCCTTACTAGAATATGTTCCATGATAAATGCATCCAAAATTAACATAGAATAACACACATATATAGTTTTACAGTCTTTCTTATGAGTTAGCGTTTTCTCAGGTACAAACCAACATTTGAGCTCAAAACAGAACAAATAACCCCTAAACCTGAACTTCCCCAACTTCTGAACAAAACCATACAACTTTCCCAGGACATCAATGGGCAGCTTTTAGTGCTGCGCTGGACCATTGTTTTACCCCCCTCCCCATTCCACATATGAGTCTAGGATAGAAAATCCCGCCCAAAGTAGAAATGCTCAGTAAGGAAAAACCCCACCACCACAAGAACAAGTGGTTCAAGTTTGTTGTTAATTCAACCATCTTAGCAAATTAAACATCACACAGTATAGCAAATTTAGTTAGTATTACCCTTACGTATCTTCAACTTAGCTCAGGCCTCCTCTCCCCCCCACTTGTCTTTGTGCGGGGCTATGTGCAGGTGAGCCATGCCCATCTAAAAATTCTTGGGCCTCAGCAGGCGAGTCAAAAAATCTAGGGCCCCTAGAGGTTACTACTTTCAGCCTAGCGGGAACAAAGCGGGGAGAACTCTCTACAGCGTTTCATGAGATCCGAGGAGAAATCCTGGAACAGCAAAAGTCGTGCATTTTCAAAAATGTATTTGTCTAATTTCCTGTAAGCTCTCAAAATGGCAGTTTTGGTTTGAAAGTGTAAGAATTTTATCATTATGGGGCGGGGTCGTGTCATATCTGGCCCAGCTCTATCCGGGCCTACTCTATGTGCCCTCTCTACCCCACCCATAAGGTCTCTAGTGGGTATGTTCAACAAGGATGGCAAGGTGTTTTCTACAAAGTGGATTAGATCAGATTGTTTGATTGTTTCAGGAAGGCCAAGGAGGTGCACGTTATTGCGCCTCGATCTATTTTCTAGATCATCTATTTTTAAATGTAGAGTCATAGCCTGCCTTTCTAGATGTGCTATCTTACTGTTGTTAGTCACATTTGAATCTTCAAGATCCGATATTCTACCCTCTGCTTCAACCATCCTAGTTGAAAATTGTTTGACATCACCAGCTAGTGTATCCACCCCCCTTTGGAGATTGTCAATTTTAGGCATAAAAAGCATAGTAATTTGTTTAACAATGGGATGGGTATCTATCTGATCACCCTCCGGGGAGAGTTCAGAACTTGGGCCCTGTGTGATTTGGTCCTTTGCAGCCCTGTGGCGGCGTTCATTTGTTTTATTACGGCTCGCCATTGGGGTATTAGTTAAATATTTCTCCATAAACCCATAGAATGTCAAAGGCAATATTCTTGTAATGAAAAGGACAAGGTTCAGGCAATAATTCAGTGTAAAATGATATTCCCCACTTGCAATATCAACATAACAGTGCTGCCCTGGCAGGTATTACAAATTATAGTTTCCTGGAATACAAATTGCACATATACAATGAATCTCATAGGGGTTAAGGTAAAAGTGCTTTATGCTGAGAGGCTCTGAGCAGCAAACCAACACTCCGTGTTAATAAAAAAAATTTAAACTTGCAGTGTCTTATACAGTGAGCTAGTCTAGCATAGAAACTGTAGTATACCTCAAAAGGCAAGGGTGTTTTAGAAGCTGTCAAGGAGGGAGAAAAAAGTGGTTAGGTACATTTGCCTGTGAGGTCACAATTTATACAATATCCCCTCTCTAGGAGCCAGTGTGAAGTTTTTCTTTTTTTTTTCCCTTTTTTCCCTCTTCTCTATGCCTCTCCCTCTCTCTTCCCAGCACAGCGTCCTCTAATCCTCCTGCCTAAGGGCAGAAGCTTTATGAGCACTTATGCAAAGGTTTGGGCCGCCAGAGGTAGATAGTCCCACAGTGCTGAATTGGGGATCAGGGAGCTCAAGTTAATAGTGGTGGATGTCTCTCCAAGTGATAAACAATGTTGGAGTACTCCAGAAGTGGTGTGGTACAGTGTTCAGAAAAGGGCTAACTGAAATGACACCTCCAGCCCCTGTGTTTAAAGGTAGATAATCTACACCTCCCAAAACAGTGAAGTGGATAAGATGGGCTCCGAAGGGTGTGTATCATGTAGTTCTTACCACCGATTATACCAGCGTTCTCCACCCATGATCCACTGAGTAGTTCCACTCTAGAGGGCAGTGCTATCAATCTTTCACACCTATTCTCCGCCCAAGAATGTTATTTCCTCCGCAGTCCGTGCCACCAGCGAAGTTATCTGCAGCTTCTGCGGAGTTGTGTGTGCCTTGCCAGTGCCGAGTGGTTTTCCTTCTGCACCCGGTTGATCCGCGGCTTTCCCCGCTCTGCAGCAATCAGATGCGCAACAGCCCACGTGGGGCCAAGATGGCTAGCACGAAAGGTGAGTTCTCCCCCGCAGGTTCTTTGTCGCCACAAATTGGTAGTATAAGATCCTAGGTGTCAATCGGACTTCAGTACAGTCTCCAGGGGATCTACTAGGTATCTCACCTCTTTGGTTCCGGTCTATGTAGAGAACTTCAGTAGCGAAGCGTTGTGCGGCTCACACGAAAAGTGCAGAGAGGTTTTTCTGAGATAACTCCTCTCTGTTCCGGGCAGCAAGGTCTGCCAAGGAACTTTTTTCGCTGGGCTCAGGGTTCGCCAAGAGGCAGTCAAAAGGCAAAAATAAAGCAAATATCAGTGCCTGGGGATACTTTTAGAACAGCTTTTGGGTGTTATTTGCACGGAGCTCCTCTTGCTTGCTGCTTACCCTGAAGCCCGCCCACCGGAAGTCCCCCAAAATATAAGTATTTTAACAAAACGAGTGAAATGTAAAGTTTGATGAATGAAAGTGCCCCTGTTTTTAATAGGATTTTTAAAAACCGGGCACTGATTCATCAAACTTTACATTCACTTTAATATAACATTGTTGGTTATGCAAAACTGAGGAATGGTGAATAAAGGGATTATCTTTGTTTTTAAACAATAAAAATTCTGAAGTAGACTTTCCATTTAACACAATATGCACAGTTTTTTACACTTTTAATTACACTTTTTGAGTCACCAGCTCCTACTGAGCATGTGCAAGAATTCACAAAATATACGTATATGCATTTGTGATTGGTGATTGGCTGATGACTGTCACATGATACAGGAGAAGTGGAAATAGACATAACTTTGAAATTTGTTAGAAAAAAATCTACTACTTATTTGATGTTCAGACTGTTATATTGCATCGTCTTTTTATCATGCATGTGTTGATTATGCAAATCTACTGTACAGGGAGTGCAGAATTATTAGGCAAATAAGTATTTTGACCACATCATCCTCTTTATGCATGTTGTCTTACTCCAAGCTGTATCGAAAGCCTACTACCAATTAAGCATATTAGGTGATGTGCATCTCTGTAATGAGAAGGGGTGTGGTCTAATGACATCAACACCCTATATTAGGTGTGCATAATTATTAGGCAACTTCCTTTCCTTTGGCAAAATGGGTCAAAAGAAGGACTTGACAGGATCAGAAAAGTAAAAAATAGTGAGATATCTTGCAGAGGGATGCAGCACTCTTAAAATTGCAAAGCTTCTGAAGCGTGATCATCGAACAATCAAGCGTTTCATTCAAAATAGTCAACAGGGTCGCAAGAAGCGTGTGGAAAAACCAAGGCGCAAAATAACTGCCCATGAACTGAGAAAAGTCAAGCGTGCAGCTGCCAAGATGCCACTTGCCACCAGTTTGGCCATATTTCAGAGCTGCAACATCACTGGAGTGCCCAAAAGCACAAGGTGTGCAATACTCAGAGACATGGCCAAGGTAAGAAAGGCTGACACACAAGCTGAAACGTTAAGACTGGGCCAAGAAATATCTCAAGACTGATTTTTCTAAGGTTTTATGGACTGATGAAATGAGAGTGAGTCTTGATGGGCCAGATGGATGGGCCCGTGGCTGGATTGGTAAAGGGCAGAGAGCTCCAGTCCGACTCAGACGCCAGCAAGGTGGAGGTGGAGTACTGGTTTGGGCTGGTATCATTAAAGATGAGCTTGTGGGGCCTTTTCGGGTTGAGGATGGAGTCAAGCTCAACTCCCAGTCCTACTGCCAGTTTCTGGAAGACACCTTCTTCAAGCAGTGGTACAGGAAGAAGTCTGCATCCTTCAAGAAAAACATGATTTTCATGCAGGACAATGCTCCATCACACGCGTCCAAGTACTCCACAGCGTGGCTGGCAAGAAAGGGTATAAAAGAAGAAAATCTAATGACATGGCCTCCTTGTTCACCTGATTTGAACCCCATTGAGAACCTGTGGTCCATCATCAAATGTGAGATTTACAAGGAGGGAAAACAGTACACCTCTCTGAACAGTGTCTGGGAGGCTGTGGTTGCTGCTGCACGCAATGTTGATGGTGAACAGATCAAAACACTGACAGAATCCATGGATGGCAGGCTTTTGAGTGTCCTTGCAAAGAAAGGTGGCTATAATGGTCACTGATTTGTTTTTGTTTTGTTTTTGAATGTCAGAAATGTATATTTGTGAATGTTGAGATGTTATATTGGTTTCACTGGTAAAAATAAATAATTGAAATGGGTATATATTTGTTTTTTGTTAAGTTGCCTAATAATTATGCACAGTAATAGTCACCTGCACACACAGATATCCCCCTAAAATAGCTATAACTAAAAACAAACTAAAAACTACTTCCAAAACTATTCAGCTTTGATATTAATGAGTTTTTTGGGTTCATTGAGAACATGGTTGTTGTTCAATAATAAAATTAATCCTCAAAAATACAACTTGCCTAATAATTCTGCACTCCCTGTATTTACTGGTCCTTTTATTCAGCTGTTTTACATTTTGATAGGCTTGGTCCTTTATGTAAGCACTTTATTGAAGTTGACTTTTATTTCATGGCATATCATACTTGAATAATACTCTCTAACTGACAAAATATTCTCCTAATAATCCTTATTGGCAGTATCTCAACAAGTAGAACTTTTTCCTTGAGTGTTGCTATGTGAGGGTTAAAGGGACATTAAACACTAACGGCTAGATTTAGAGTTTTGTCGGTAACGACCCGCGTAGCTAACGCTGGCTTTTTTCTGGCCGCACCTTTAAAATAACTCTGGTATTGAGAGTCCACAGAATGGCTGCGTTAGGCTCCAAAAAAGGAGCGTAGAGCATATTTAACGCCACTGCAACTCTCGATACCAGAGTTGCTTACGGAAGCGGCCAGCTTCAAAAACGTGCTCGTGCACGATTCCCCCATAGAAAACAATGGGGCAGTTTGAGCTGAAAAAAACCCTAACACCTTCAAAAAAGCCGCGTTCAGCTCCTAACGCAGCCCCATTGTTTGCTATGGGGAAACACTTCCTACGTCTGCACCTAACACTCTAACATGTACCCCGAGTCTAAACACCCCTAACCTTACACTTATTAACCCCTATTCTGCCGCCCCCGCTATCGCTGACATCTGCATATTATTATTAACCCCTAATCTGCTGCTCCGTAAACCGCCGCTACTTACATTATCCCTATGTACCCCTAATCTGCTGTCCCTAACACCGCCGACCCCTATATTATATTTATTAACCCCTAATCTGCCGCCCACAATGTCTCCTCCACCTGCCTACACTTATTAACCCCTAATCTGCCAACCGGACGGCATCGCTATTATAATAAAGTTATTAACCCCTAATCCGCCTCACTAACCCTTTAATAAATAGTATTAACCCCTAATCTGCCCTCCCTAACATCGCTGACACTTAACTTCAAACATTAACCCCTAATCTGCCGACTGGAGCTCACCGCTATTCTAATAAATGTATTAACCCCTAAAGCTAAGTCTAACCCTAACACTAACACCCCCCTAACTTAAATATAATTGAAATCTAACGAAATTAATTAACTCTTATTAAATAAATTATTCCTATTTAAAGCTAAATACTTACCTGTAAAATAAACCCTAATATAGCTACAATATAAATTATAATTATTTTATAGCTATTTTAGGATTTATATTTATTTTACAGGTAACTTTGTATTTATTTTAACCAGGTACAATAGCTATTAAATAGTTCATAAATATTTAATAGTTACCTAGTTAAAATAATTACAAAATTACCTGTAAAATAAATCCTAACCTAAGTTACAATTAAACCTAACACTACACTATCAATAAATAAATTAAATAAAATACCTACAATTATCTACAATTAAACCTAACACTACACTATCAATAAATTAATTAAATACAATATCTACAAATAAATACAATTAAATAAACTAACTAAAGTACAAAAAATAAAAAAGAACTAAGTTACAAAAAATAAAAAAATATTTACAAACATCAGAAAAATATTACAACAATTTTAAACTAATTACACCTACTCTAAGCCCCCTAATAAAATAACAAAGACCCCCAAAATAAAAAAATGCCCTACCCTATTCTAAATTACTAAAGTTCAAAGCTCTTTTACCTTACCAGCCCTGAACAGGGCCCTTTGCGGGGCATGCCCCAAAGAATTCAGCTCTTTTGCCTGTAAAAAAAACCCATACACTACCCCCCCAACATTACAACCCACCACCCACATACCCCTAATCTAACCCAAACCCCCCTTAAATAAACCTAACACTAAGCCCCTGAAGATCTTCCTACCTTGTCTTCACCTCACCGGGTATCACCAATGCGTCCTGGCTCCAAAATCTTCATCTAAGCCCAAGCGGGGGCTAGACATCCATCATCCGACGTCTGAAGAAGTCCAGAAGAGGCTCCAAAGTCTTCATCCTATCCGGGAAGAAGAGTAGATCCGGACCGGCAACCATCATCTTCCAAGCGGCATCTTCTATCTTCATCCGATGAGGACCGGCTCCATCTTGAAGACCTCCACCGCGGACCCATCTTCTTCCGACGACGACTTCCCGACGAATGACGGTTCCTTTAAGGGACGCCATCTTGGATTCTATCAGCCAATCGGAATTAAGGTAGGAAAATTCTGATTGGCTGATGGAATCAGCCAATCAGAATCAAGTTCAATCTGATTGGCTGATTGAATCAGCCAATCAGATTGAGCTCGCATTCTATTGGCTGTTCCGATCAGGAAGGAACCGTCATTCTTCAGTTGGACGTCGCCGGATGAAGATGGGTCCGCGGTGGAGGTCTTCAGGATGGAGCCGGTCCTCATCGGATGAAGATAGAAGATGGCGCTTGGAAGATGATGGTTGCCGGTCCGGATCTACTCTTCTTCCCGGATAGGATGAAGACTTTGGAGCCTCTTCTGGACTTCTTCAGACGTCGGATGATGGATGTCTAGCCCCCGCTTGGGCTTAGATGAAGATTTTGGAGCCAGGACTCATCGGTGATACCCGGTGAGGTGAAGACAAGGTAGGAAGATCTTCAGGGGCTTAGTGTTAGGTTTATTTAAGGGGGGTTTGGGTTAGATTAGGGGTATGTGGGTGGTAGGTTTTAATGTTGGGGGGGGTAGTGTATGTTTTTTTTTACAGGCAAAAGAGCTGAAATCTTTGGGGCATGCCCCGCAAAGGGCCCTGTTCAGGGCTGGTAAGGTAAAAGAGCTTTGAACTTTAGTAATTTAGAATAGGGTAGGGCATTTTTTTTATTTTGGGGGTCTTTGTTATTTTATTAGGGGGTTTAGAGTAGGTGTAATTAGTTTAAAATTGTTGTAATATTTTTCTGATGTTTGTAAATATTTTTTTATTTTTTGTAACTTAATTCTTTTTATTTTTTCTACTTTAGTTAGTTTATTTCATTGTAGTTATTTGTAGGTATTGTATTTAATTAATTTATTGATAGTGTAGTGTTAGGTTTAATTGTAGGTAATTGTAGGTATTTTATTTAATTTATTTATTGATCGTGTAGTGTTAGGTTTAATTGTAACTTAGGTTAGGATTTATTTTACAGGTAATTTTGTAATTATTTTAACTATTTTATCTATTAAATAGTTCTTAACTATTTAATAGCTTTTGTACCTGGTTAAAATAAATACAAAGTTACCTGTAAAATAAATATAAATCCTAAAATAGCTATAATATATTATGATTTATATTGTAGCTATATTAGGGTTTATTTTACAGGTAAGTATTTAGTTTTAAATAGGAATAATTTATTTAATAAGAGTTAATTTATTTCGTTAGATTTAAATTATGTTTAACTTAGGGGGGTGTTAGTGTTAGGGTTAGATATAGCTTTAGTGGTTAATACATTTATTAGAATAGCGGCGAGATTCGGTCGGCAGATTAGGGGTTAATAATTGAAGTTAGGTGTCGGCGATGTTAGGGAGGGCAGATTAGGGGTTAATAAATATAATATAGGGGTCGGCGGTGTTAGGGGCAGCAGATTAGGGGTACATAGCTATAATGTAGGTGGCGGCTCTTTGCGGTCGGCAGCTTAGGGGTTAATTATTGTAGGTAGGTGGCGGCGACATTGTGGGGGGCAGGTTAGGGGTTAATAAATATAATATAGGGGTCGGCGATGTTAGGGCAGCAGATTAGGGGTACATAGCTATAATGTAGCTGGCGGCGGCGTGCGGACGTCAGATTAGGGGTTAATAAGTCTAGGTAGCTTGCGGCGACGTTCTGGGGGGCAGATTCGGGGTTAATAAATATAATATAGGGGTCGGCGGTGTTAGGGGCAGCAGATTAGGGGTACATAAGGATAACGTAGGTGACGGTCGGCAGATTAAGGGTTAAAAAAAATTAATCGAGTGTCGGCGATGTGGGGGGGCCTCGGTTTAGGGGTACATAGGTAGTTTATGGGTGTTAGTGTACTTTAGGGCACAGTAGTTAAGAGCTTTATGAACCGGCGTTAGCCCAGAAAGCTCTTAACTACTGACTTTTTTCTGCGGCTGGAGTTTTGTCGTTAGAATTCTAACGCTCACTTCAGCCACGACTCTAAATACCGGAGTTAGAAAGATCCCATTGAAAAGATAGGATACGCAATTGACGTAAGGGGATCTGCGGTATGGAAAAGTCGCGGCTGAAAAGTGAGCGTTAGACCCTTTTTTGACTGACTCCAAATACCGGCGGTAGCCTAAAACCAGCGTTAGGAGCCTCTAACGCTGGTTTTCACGGCTACCGCCAAACTCCAAATCTAGGCCTAAATAAATGCTAGATAGAATAATGCATTCAAAGAAAAGATTAGTCTGAGAATAACATGTACATGTATTTTTTAAAGTTTCATTAGATGTTTAAATAGTGATAAAATAAGTGTAAAGTTTTAGGCCTAGATTTAGAGTTTGGCGGATTGGATCAGCCAATCGGATTGAACTTGATTCTGATTGGCTGATTCCATCAGCCAATCAGAATATTCCTATCAGCCAATCGGAATTCGAGGGACGCCATCTTGGATGACATCCCTTAAAGGAACCGTCATTCTTCAGTTGGACATCGCCGGATGAAGATGGGTCCGCGGTGGAGGTCTTCAGGATGGAGCCGGTCCTCATCGGATGAAGATAGAAGATGCCGCTTGGAAGATGATGGTTGCCGGTCCGGATCTACTCTTCTTCCCGGATAGGATGAAGACTTTGGAGCCTCTTCTGGACCTCTTCAGCCGCCGGAAGATGGATCGCCAGCCCCCGCTTGGGTTGGATGAAGATTTTGGAGCCAGGACGGATCGGTGAACCTGGTATGGTGAAGACAAGGTAGGATGATCTTCAGGGGCTTAGTGTTAGGTTTATTTAAGGGGGGGTTTGGGTTAGATTAGGGGTATGTGGGTGGTGGGTTGTAATGTTGGGGGGGGTATTGTATGTTTTTTTTACAGGCAAAAGAGCTGAACTTCTTGGGCATGCCCCGCAAAGGGCCCTGTTCAGGGCTGGTAAGGTAAAAGAGCTTTGAACTTTAGTAATTTAGAATAGGGGGATAGTAGTGATAAAGTGGATAGAGGGTTGGCGCTTACTTAAAAAATCCTGTATGCCTTGGTGGATGGGGGAAACTACTCCTCCTCAGTAGTTTAGATAAAGAACAAAGGTAAGATTTTGGATTTCCACTGGCGCTTATGAAATAAGCTAGGATTTAAGCTACCATTATATGTGTAACTTATCTAAGTGAGATATTATAAGTGATTCTGATTTTTATCAGGTGAAAAAACAATAGTGTCTCAGTGTCTCAGATAATGGATATTTAGGATTTAGATCCTATGTGTTGACTGGTATAAAATATTTCCTTAATATTTTGTGTTATATAAAAAATAATAATATAACTAAATCTGTATTTACAGATGAAGTGGGTAGTGTTCGTGAGTAGGTTATGAAGAGTAAATAAGTGTAAATGAAGCTAGTGACGATCCAATTGGCAGTGATTAGACATAGATATAGATATATCCAAATAATAATGATAGATGTATAAGTGTTAAAACTTTTTTATTAAACTAAAATTACTGTTAACATAACTAAAAATTATATATGGCAAATAAAACAAATAAAAGCAAATAAAACAAGGGACGTCTCCCTATGAATTAGTCCTCAGTAAGTCGAGTGACTTGACAATATATGGTCTCTGAATATGACTTGATAAACAAAAAATGCCACCTTGGGATTAAAGCAAGCTGTAAGGTACCTTACAAATGTCTGTTGGGAATCGTATTAGTGCCGATGTTCTGTGAGCTTCCTTCTCAGTTTTGTTCCTTCGCGGCTTAACGTGAGATAACAAACAAGCCTCCGTTTCTGATTGGTGGTTAGGGGTCACACCTCTCTTAGGATAGGCTGTGACTGTGCACGCTGGATGTTTAGCGTGTTCAGATGTAAATGATCTTTTTCAAGATGTTTGAACTGCGGCTGTAAAAAACTTTTTTCTTATGCACTTTGTTGTGCGGTGTTGGAGATCCACTGTTAGAAAGAAAAGCTGTGCTCCACTTTCTCGCTGTTCAGATCCTTGGTCCTCCTTGTGGTTTTAGCTCCTAAATCATGGAAATTAGAGAGTCCACTTGAGGGGCTGGATCGCAATGGAATCAGAAACCATATATACATTACAGACCCTCCAGCCACTAGGACTAAATTCAGAATTAGAGATATCCATTTTTCTTTGAAATTTCTATATTGCTTGTTTTTGTTATATTTACCCTTGATACTTTATATTTAGAAGCGATCCCCCAAAACTACAAAATGTAGGTACACTCATAATTGATATTGATATACATAATCATTAATATCGCAAATAACTCTATGTGTCTAATTATAGGCAGTCCAATCCCACAAATAGATTTAGAATTAGAAAACCTCTATATCTGCAATATTTGGATAAAATTATAATTCCAGATCCTAACATATGATGGACTCACTATCCTCCATGTACACTATTCCATCAAGTCAACCTTTAGTGATATCACTTATGTAGGCATAAGTCATTAATTCTGAATGGTAGTATTTACACCAACAATTCATCCTTTACACTAATTTATTGCCTCAGATATCGCTTTAAAACTAGCATAACGCTATGTGTAACACCTCACTACATAAGGTATTATTTTCAATGTGACTTTTTTTTTTTTTTTATAGAAAGTCCAAATTGCCTATTTTTTATAAATTCACATTACTGTATTCCCTGTTATAAATATCATATGAGATAATATTTAATTTATTATGTGTAAAATATTCCATAAATGAATATCTAATTTTGTCAAAAGTTGAGTGAAAAGCATAAAGTGAACCTTATTACCACCTTTATATACAAAAAACTGTTAACCTGCAATTCCACCTTAAACCTAAGAAGGTGTGCCTCTATGGAACCTACCTTAATTACCTAACCAATAATATCACAAGAAACACCTTTATAAGGAAGCACTCAACCTGTCTGGAGTATCTTGATAAAGCCCCCAGAGGGTGAAACGCGTAGATCAAGTGGACTCTCAAATTTCCATGATTTAGGAGCTAAAACCACAAGGAGGACCAAGGATCTGAACAGCGAGAAAGTGGAGCACAGCTTTTCTTTCTAACAGTGGATCTCCAACACCACACACCAAAGTGCAGAAGAAAAAAGTTTTTTACAGCTGCAGTTCAAACATCTTGAAAAAGATCATTTACATCTGAACACGCTAAACATCCAGCGTGCACAGTCACAGCCTATCCTAAGAGAGGTGTGACCCCTAACCACCAATCAGAAACGGAGGCTTGTTTGTTATCTCACGTTAAGCCGCGAAGGAACAAAACTGAGAAGGAATCTCACAGAACATCGGCACTTATACGATTCCCAACAGACATTTGTAAGGTACCTTACAGCTTGCTTTAATCCCAAGGTGGCATTTTTTGTTTATCAAGTCATATTCAGAGACCATATATTGTCAAGTCACTCGACTTACTGAGGACTAATTCATAGGGAGACGTCCCTTGTTTTATTTGCTTTTATTTGTTTTATTTGCCATATATATTTTTTAGTTATGTTAACAGTAATTTTAGTTTAATAAAAAAGTTTTAACACTTATACATCTATCATTATTATTTGGATATATCTATATCTATGTCTAATCACTGCCAATTGGATCGTCACTAGCTTCATTTACACTTATTTACTCTTCATAACCTACTCACGAACACTACCCACTTCATCTGTAAATACAGATTTAGTTATATTATTATTTTTTATATAACACAAAATATTAAGGAAATATTTTATACCAGTCAACACATAGGATCTAAATCCTAAATATCCATTATCTGAGACACTGAGACACTATTGTTTTTTCACCTGATAAAAATCAGAATCACTTATAATATCTCACTTAGATAAGTTACACATATAATAGTAGTTTAAATCCTAGCTTATTTCATAAGCGCCAGTGGAAATCCAAAATCTTACCTTTGTAATTTAGAATAGGGTAGGGCATTTTTTATTTTGGGGGGCTTTGTTATTTTATTAGGGGGCTTAGAGTAGGTGTAATTAGTTTAAAATTGTTGTAAGATTTTCCTTATGTTTGTAAATATTTTTTTATTTTTTGTAACTTAGTTCTTTTTTATTTTTTGTACTTTAGTTAGTTTATTTCATTGTAGTTATTTGTAGATATTGTATTTAATTAATGTATTGATAGTGTAGTGTTAGGTTTAATTGTAGGTAATTGTAGATATTTTATTTAATTAATTTAATGAAAGTGTAGTGTTAGGTTTAATTGTAACTTAGGTTAGGATTTATTTTACAGGTAATTTTGTTATTATTTTAACTAGGTAACTATTAAATAGTTATTAACTATTTAATAGCTATTGTACCTGGTTAAAATAATTACAAAGTTACCTGTACAATAAATATTAATCCTAAAATAGCTATAATATGATTATAATTTATAGTGTAGCTATATTAGGATTTATTTTACAGGTAAGTATTTAGCTTTAAATAGGAATAATTTATTTAATAAGAGTTAATTAATTTCGTTAGATTTCAATTATATTTAAGTTAGGGGGGTGTTAGTGTTAGGGTTAGACTTAGCTTTAGGGGTTAATACATTTATTAGAATAGCAGTGAGCTCCGGTCAGCAGATTAGGGGTTAATAATTGAAGTTAAGTGTCGGCGATGTTAGGGAGGGCAGATTAGGGGTTAATACTATTTATTATAGGGTTAGTGAGGCGGATTAGGGGTTAATAACTTTATTATGATAGCGGTACGGTCTGCTCGGCAGATTAGGGGTTAATAAGTGTAGGCAGGTGGAGGCGACGTTGTGGGGGGCAGATTAGGGGTTAATAAATATAATATAGGGGTCGGCGGTGTTAGGGGTACATAGGGATAATGTAAGTAGCTGCGGCTTACGGAGCGGCAGATTAGGGGTTAATAATAATATGCAGGGTCAGCGATAGTGGGGGCGGCAGATTAGGGGTTAATAAGTGTAAGGTTAGGGGTGTTTAGACTCGGGGTACATGTTAAAGTGTTAGGTGCAGACGTAGGAAGTGTTTCCCCATAGCAAACAATGGGGCTGCGTTAGGAGCTGAACGCGGCTTTTTTGCAGGTGTTAGGTTTTTTTTCAGCTCAAACAGCCCCATTGTTTCCTATGGGGGAATCGTGCACGAGCACGTTTTTGAGGCTGGCCGCGTCTGTAAGCAACTCTGGTATCGAGAGTTGAAGCTGCGTTAAATATGCTCTACGCTCCTTTTTTGGAGCCTAACGCAGCCTTTATGTGGACTCTCAATACCAGAGTTATTTTTATGGTGCGGCCAGAAAAAAGCCAGCATTAGCTTTTCGGGTCCTTACCGACAAAACTCTAAATCTAGCCGTTAGTGTTTATGGAACAATGGGAGCTGCCATGTTATAACTTAGGTTACCTTCTGTGCTGTTGTCATTTAAAGGCAGTTATAAATAGGTCACTAGAGTATGCAGCCAATGGCTATGTGGAAAACAAAGATTGAGTTATTAGGTCATAACAAGGGGCGTTATGCATGGTGGCAAAAGAACACAGCGTTCCAAGACACACACTTGCTTGCCACAGTAAAATGTGGTGGATGTTCCATCATGCTGTGGGGCTGTGTGGCCAGTGCAGGTACTGGGAATCTTGTTAAAGTTGAGGGTCGCATGGATTTCACTCAATATCACCAGATACTTGAGAATAATGTTGAGGAATCAGTCACAAAGTTGAAGTTACGCCAAAGCTGCATATTTCAACAAGACAGCGACCCAAAACACTGCTCAAAATCTACTCTGGTATTTATGCAGAGGAATAAGTACAATGTTCTGGAATGGCCATCCCAGTCCCCAGACCTAAATTTCATTGAAAATCTGTGGGGTGATTTGAAGCGTGCTGTCCATGCTCGGCAACCATCAAACCTAACTGAACTGGAGATGTTTTGCAAGAAAGAATGGTCCAAAATACCTTCATCCAGAATCCAGACACTCATTCTATCAGCCAATCGGAATTAAGGTAGAAAAAATCCTATTGGCTGATGCAATTAAGGTAGAAAAAATCCTATTGGCTGATGCAATCAGCCAATAGGATTGAGCTGGCATTCTATTGACTTTTCCAATCAGCCAATAGAATGCGAGCTCAATCCTATTTGCAGATTGCATCAGCCAATAGGATTTTTTCTACCTTAATTCCGATTGGCTGATAGAATTCTATCAGCCAATCGGAATCTAAGGGACGCTATCTTGGATGACGTCACTTAAATGTACATTTATTCCGAAGAAGCCGTCGATTGAAGAGGATGCTCCGCGCCGGGTGTCTTGAAGATGGAGCCGCTCCGTGTCGGAAGGGTGAAGATAGAAGATGCCATCTGGATGAAGACTTCTGCCCGTCTGGAGGATCACTTCTGCCGGCTTCGTTGAGGACATCTTGCCGCTTGGATGAAGAGTTCTCCTGGTAAGTGAATCTTCGGGGGTTAGTGTTGGGATTTTTCTAAGGGTGTATTGGTGGGTTTATTTTTTAGGTTAGGGCTTTGGGCAGCAATAGAGCTAAATGCCCTTTTAAGGGCAATGCCATCCAAATGCCCTTTTCAGGGCAATGGGGAGCTTAGGCTTTTTTAGTTAGGGTTTTATTTGGGGGGTTGGTTGTGTGGGTGGTGGGTTTTACTGTTGGGGGGGTTGTTTGTATTTTTTTTACAGGTAAAAGAGCTGATTTCTTTGGGGCAATGCCCCGCAAAAGGCTCTTTTAAGGGGTTAATATGTTTATTCTAGTGGCTGCGATGTCGGGAGCAGCAGATTAGGGGTTAATACATTTATTTTAGTGTTTGCGATGTGGGAGGACCTTGGTTTAGGGGTTTATAGGTAGTTTATGGGTGTTAGTGTACTTTTTAGCACTTAAGTTATGAGTTTTATGCTACAGCTTTGTAGTGTAAAACTCATAACTACTGACTTTAAAATGCGCTAGGAATCTTAGCGGTAGAGGCTGTACCACTCACTTTTTGGCCTCCTAGGCAGACTCGTAATACCGGCGCTATGGAAGTCCCATAGAAAAAAGCCTTTACAAAATGTACGTAAGTTGGTTTGCGTAATAGCAGCGGGCGTAAAAAAGCAGCGTTAGGACCTGTTAACGCTGCTTTTTTCTCTTAAAGCACAACTCTAATCTAGCCAAATGTTTGGACAAACTTCCTTGTTTTTCTGCCATCAATTTTGCTGCTTTTCAAGTAAAATAAATATTGCAAAATATTTGCTTTCTGATTATTCAGTCATTCAGTTTCCTGACAGCATCTTTACTGCAATTACTAGCACATCATACTCATACAGCAATACAGTAATTTCTCCAAACTCAAAATTAGTGGTTCTGTTGATAAATTATGAGGAATTTAATGCAACACATGCTTTCAATGCAAAATATTTTAACATAATACACTTATTCAAGTTCCTTCCATGTACTAATGTTTAACTTTATTTTAATAATTTTTGCACTAAGAATAATCTTTAAATTTCACAAATTTCACTTTTTTTGGACAAATTTTGTTTTTCCCTATGCCATCATTGTTATTTAGGGATATAAATATAAAGAGTTAATTAGTTATGCCTGCTATTTTCCAAACAAAGTCTGGGTTTTATGGGCAAATAATAACCTTGGAATAAAGTGCAGACTTTAAAACTGTTTAGGCACTTATACCTTGTGGAAAATACTGCACTTTGTCAAGCAAGAAAAGTACTGTACTTTGGCAAGCTGCTTTGTGCATTTGTGAGAGAGCTTAATGCTACAGCATAATTGCTACTGCAGGATGTGTGTTTGTGCACTTTGGGATTTACTTAGGTGGCCCATTTAATAATGCCAGAAATTCTTAAAGCTCTGTCTAATCATTCTGGCGAAGACTGTGAGAGTGTAAGTAATATCATAAAATACCTACCTATTTAATCTAAGCTGACTCCTCTTCGTGTCCGTGTGTGACTGTCTCCTCCCTGGAAGAGACTTGAGTCGCTACTACAAGCTGGGGCGGCAGAACCTGTAATGAGGGGGCGGGCCAGCGATATATGACATACGTCATCATATCCCGCTTCCTTCTCTCATACTGGTCTGACGCCTGGGACGTGCCTGCTGCCGGAAGCCGCCCTGGTCAATCCGTGGCTGTGACTGCTGTCAGACAGTGTAAGAACTCTGTAATACCTCCTTAAGAATTGCTCCTCCTATTCCCCGTACAGCCTTTATAAGGTCACTTCCTGCTACCTATCATATATATACAGACACACTCATATACTGAAACACACTCACACATAAGGATTCACATATAGATACTCTAGCAGACATGCAAAGAAACACACTCAGACACCCAAACAGACACTGACATTGACCTGACAAGTAATGAGGTAGACTACAGTTTTGTAAAAAAAGAGATTTAGAAAGCAAAATATGGAGTTCTGATTATCTTTTTGTAAAGGAAGATGTCAACTAAATGATGACAACAGCATGCAGTGGCTGAATGGAAGGGCCCTGAACTGCCTAAACAATAATTTAAAGGTTAAATGGTGGATTAGGTGACTTCCGGAAAGGTCTCATTAGTCTCAAAGTCTGTAGAAAGATGTGAATAATCAGTAGTAAGGTCAAAATGTCCTAAAAAGGAACAGACAATGGACACACACACACAAACTCAAACACAAACTTGCATATACACCCAAGGAAACAGAGACAGCCTCAGAAAACACACAAAGACATACACACACACACACACAGAGAGACACCCACAGAAAACATACAAAGACATACACACAAAGAGAGACAACCACATAAAACACAGAAAGACATATACATTTACACACCCTCACTGAGACATCCACAGAAAACACACAAAGACATACACACACCCTCACAGAGACACCCACAGAAAACACACACCCTCACAGAGACATCCACAGAAAACACACAAAGACAAACATACACACACCCTCACAGAGACACCCATAGAAAAAGCACAAAGACATATGCACACACCCTCACAGACATCCACATAAAATGCACAGACATTCACACCCACCCACCCTCACAGAGAGGCCCACAGAATAAAAATACATACACACTCATAGAGACACAAACCAAAGCACAAAGACATAAACACAGACACTCAGATAAACACTCACAGGAGGAAACATTTATGCACCTTGCATCCCCTAAATCAACAGTGTGTGACATACATGATAAAAAAATGCAGATATTAAGAGATCACTTTTTAAAGAATCATATTTGTAAATGTGCAAACAAAAATAATTCTGTGAATTCAAAATAGTACATTAATGATCTGGGTAGATGGCTAGATGAAGAAAAGTACCTTTAAAAGGTTGACAGTTTGTTTTTTCCACATTTCCCCCAACCAAGAGCACAACTTTAAATATAGTGTACAAATGTTCCCATCTGTCAGCTGTACTTATGGATTTTGAAAATGCTGTACTCTATTTGGTCTTGGTGGAACCATAAGCTGTGGTACTCATACAATTAGATCTGGTTAAATGCAGTATTTAGGCTTGTTGGTATGTATTTCAAAATTAAGCCAGCTGTAGTGTAAACTGAACAGTTTTAAGTTAACCTGTCTCATTTCAAATTAAAAAAAATGCATATCTGCCCAAAGGGCACCTACCGTTTGTGTATTGAGGCGGAAACATTTCTGCTTGGTTTTAAATATAGAATTTCTACAGCATTATCAAATAATCATAAATACACTGTTGCTAAAAAAATTGTTTTTATGGACCCCTGGCCCCACCATACAATTACTACCACACTGAAGTTACAATCCGAAATTGCACAAAGAAATAAAAAACATTTGCTAAGTAAGTGCTACCTCCTCTGCAAATGAAAGTAATCTGCCGTCTGACTCAGGCACACACTGTACAAACAAAGTGCCAAGTCTGTCTCACACTGTGCATAGTGGTTTAGTGCACACTCAGAAATCCTCTCAAATGCTAATACTTTAATCCTTGTAATAACATTTCCCATGCTCAATTAGTACTCTGCTGTAGTACCCACTGGTGGCTGCCAAATTAAAAATAAAAAAATAAATATTTTTTTTTAGTTCTTGCCTCATGGGGCCCCCCTGGCCCATTGGGCCCCTGACAGGAGTCACCCCTGTCACCCCCTGATGGCGGCCCTGTATATATATATATATATATATATATATATATATATATTTATATATATACACGCACACACACATATACACACTGTAAATATACACATGTATATACTGTATGCATAAATAAATATATATATATATATATATATATATATATATATATATATATATATATACTGTATATATATATATATATATATATATATATATATACACATACACACTAAGAGAAGCACACTCACAGGAACAAACAACTGGCTTAATATCATTGTTAGCCTGTTCTATGGTGATTTACCACCTGGGTGCAGCTTCTTTTAGCCCAGTAATGCTTTTCACAGAGTAGAACTTTCCTGTAGTATATCAGTCTGATCCTGCCTATTACGGTCAGTCCAGCGCCGAAATACCAGGCAATTTCTCTCTGAACAAGGAACACAGCAACCCCAGACAATCGTTTGAGCCTTCATTGGGCCTCATCAGTGAGGTATAGCCATATTCCTCTAAGCACACTGAGCATGGAGTCCACGTCTGGTTTACCCTTTTTCCCATAGGGAGACTAAATACACACAGAGAGAAGCACACTCACAGGAACGAACAACTGGCTCAATAACATTGTTAGCCTGTTCTATGGCGATTTACCACCTGGGTGCAGTTTCTTTAGCCCAGTAATGCTTTTCACAGAGTAGAATTTTCCTGTAGTATATCAGTCTGATCCCGCCTATTATGGTCACACACACACTTATATATATATATATATAGTCTCCAAAATGGTAGAAGCACTCCTGGTACTACAAATGAGGCAAAAGGGCTACAATGCACTTCAAAATAGTATATAATCCTCAGGAATGGAAGTCACTCACAGGGTCTTAGTTAAAATAAACAACTATTTATTATTTAATAAATAGTTGTTTATTTTAACTAAGACCCTGTGTGTGACTTCCATTCCTGAGGATTATATATACAGTATATATATATATATATATATATATATATATATATATATATATATATATATATATATATATATATACACTGTGTGCAGAATTATTAGGCAAATGAGTATTTTGACCACATCATCCTCTTTATGCATGTTGTCTTACTCCAAGCTGTATAGGCTCGAAAGCCTACTACCAATTAAGCATATTAGGTGATGTGCATCTCTGTAATGAGAAGGGGTGTGGTCTAATGACATCAACACCCTATATCAGGTGTGCATAATTATTAGGCAACTTCCTTTCCTTTGGCAAAATGGGTCAAAAGAAGGACTTGACAGGATCAGAAAAGTAAAAAATAGTGAGATATCTTGCAGAGGGATGCAGCACTTTTAAAATTGCAAAGCTTCTGAAGCATAATCATCGAACAATCAAGCGTTTCATTCAAAATAGTCAACAGGGTCGCAAGAAGCGTGTGGAAAAACCAAGGCGCAAAATAACTGCCCATGAACTGAGAAAAGTCAAGCGTGCAGCTGCCAAGATGCCACTTGCCACCAGTTTGGCCATATTTCAGAGCTGCAACATCACTGGAGTGCCCAAAAGCACAAGGTGTGCAATACTCAGAGACATGGCCAAGGTAAGAAAGGCTGAAAGACGACCACCACTGAACAAGACACACAAGCTGAAACGTCAAGACTGGGCCAAGAAATATCTCAAGACTGATTTTTCTAAGGTTTTATGGACTGATGAAATGAGAGTGAGTCTTGATGGGCCAGATGGATGGGCCCGTGGCTGGATTGGTAAAGGGCAGAGAGCTCCAGTCCGACTCAGACGCCAGCAAGGTGGAGGTGGAGTACTGGTTTGGGCTGGTATCATCAAAGATGAGCTTGTGGGGCCTTTTCGGGTTGAGGATGGAGTCAAGCTCAACTCCCAGTCCTACTGCCAGTTTCTGGAAGACACCTTCTTCAAGCAGTGGTACAGGAAGAAGTCTGCATCCTTCAAGAAAAACATGATTTTCATGTAGGACAATGCTCCATCACACGCGTCCAAGTACTCCACAGCGTGGCTGGCAAGAAAGGGTATAAAAGAAGAAAATCTAATGACATGGCCTCCTTGTTCACCTGATCTGAACCCCATTGAGAACCTGTGGTCCATCATCAAATGTGAGATTTACAAGGAGGGAAAACAGTACACCTCTCTGAACAGTGTCTGGGAGGCTGTGGTTGCTGCTGCACGCAATGTTGATGGTGAACAGATCAAAACACTGACAGAATCCATGGATGGCAGGCTTTTGAGTGTCCTTGCAAAGAAAGGTGGCTATATTGGTCACTGATTTGTTTTTGTTTTGTTTTTGAATGTCAGAAATGTATATTTGTGAATGTTGAGATGTTATATTGGTTTCACTGGTAAAAATAAATAATTGAAATGGGTATATATTTGTTTTTTGTTAAGTTGCCTAATAATTATGCACAGTAATAGTCACCTGCACACACAGATATCCCCCTAAAATAGCTATAACTAAAAACAAACTAAAAACTACTTCCAAAACTATTCAGCTTTGATATTAATGAGTTTTTTGGGTTCATTGAGAACATGGTTGTTGTTCAATAATAAAATTAACCCTCAAAAATACAACTTGCCTAATAATTCTGCACTCCCTGTAGTGGGCAGAATAACGTGACATCATCGGTGAATAAAAGATATAACTTTTAGAACGTTATGAAACTTCGTTTTGGAGAAAATATAGGTCAGTAGGTTTTAATTAATGTTTATTAACTTTAATATGTTAGTTGTTTAGCTTAAAAATTATAACAGAAAGTAATCCTTTAAGAAACCGTGCAACAGCTGGACACCAAGTTCTCCCGGATAGACACACCCCTAGCCGTGACGTCATCATCCCGGGCTGCGTGGGCCAGAGCTATCAAAGAAATAGAAAATAAAAAATATACTTTAAAACACAATCTATGATCAAACAGAGGAAATATCAGTAAACATTAGATGTACTAATAGAGTGTGATTAAACTACATATTCTGCAACCGATCGCACCTCAATGGTTGCCATAGCAACCAAATAAACAAACAAACATTAGAGGAACAAAGGCGATTGGGTGAGTCTCCTCCAATCAAATCAGCGATCGGCTTATGTAGGTAAAGAACACTTGTCCTAATCAATAGTATAGACATATAATAATAGCAGTGAACAGCAATAGCATATGGATACGGATTGAGCACAAACACCAAAAGAAAGTCTGAAAGCAAATCTGCATATGTAATTTGTTCCTAGTGCACAAGACGTAACAAACTAGCAAAAGACGCCTGATAGTTGAATGATAGTTGCCATGGCAATCAAATACATCAATAAGAGAGAGCGTGCATAAATTAAATACGACTTGGGCAAAATAACAAATAAACGAATATCTATAAAATAATACATATAACATAATATAACAATATGTCTAATCAGTGGAAATAATAAATTAAAAAATTACATAAATATGAAAAAATAAGACAAAATAAATAAATGAAAAATGAACTGTGACACTCTTTAATGGTAACAAGAGGTTTGTGAGAGATATAGATCAGGAATTATGATTTCAGACCTTAAAACTGCATCCAATAATAAAAGTATTAGTTTGTCACATTAGTGGAACCAGAACAGTGAATTAAGGTTACCCCAATGCTTTATTATTTGCCAGGGAAGAGATGTCAGATAAGAAGTTTGAATATAACTAACCCCTCTGATAGGCAATTGGTGTAAGGCCAAGATACAGGTAGTAATAGAAACTACAAATGAACAGTTAAGCAACAGTCATATGAGGAGCCTTGTTAAATAGACAAAGTACAAGGGCTTATAATAGCAGACAACAGTTCCACATTAATATGCAAAGAGACCTGACCTGTTCCGTAGTTGTTGTTGGTCCGGTGCGGTCTGAGAGCTGGGATGCTGTAACCGCTACAGACAGGGAGAGGTGCACAGGGCTGCAGCTAATGACGTGGTCACAGCGCCGACAGCAGGGAAACAGCTGATTCAGCGAGGAAGTGTCGGAGAGACCCAGCTGATCTGCCGACAGAGGATTGCAGGGGTTTCCGTGAAGAGGGACTTCAGTAAGAATATTCTCAATTAACCAGCAATGAGTGCCGGTAGGAGGTGCCTTAAATAGGCAGGAAATTAAAGAGACAGTAACAATGTCAAAATGTATGGCAATCCTTACATAGTCCCCCCCATAAGGAACCACAGCGAGGTTCACGGCCTTGTACGGTCTGGGTTACGTCTATGAAAGAGGGAAACCAGCCAAGGAGCTGATACATTAGAAGCTGGTTCTTATACATTGCTGGAAATAAATAAATAAAATCGGGAAAAAAAAAGAAGCTGGTTCCCACGAATCATCCTCATGACCAAAACCCTTCCAATGTATGAGATAGAAGAGGACACCATGTTGTTTCCCAGAATCCAGGATACTATGAACTTCATACTGAAGATCAGGTGTAAAGGCAAGGGTAGGATCATCCGTCATGGAACTAGCCGTAGGTGAATCACAGGGCTTGATCAGAGAGACATGGAATGTTGGATGGATCTTGAGAGTGGACGGGAGTTGCAAGGTGACGGCAGAATGATTAATGATCTGAAGTATGGGGTATGGACCTATGTACAGCTTGCCTAATTTCCTGCAAGGATAGGAAATCCTGAGATTTTTTGTAGATAGCCAAATGTATTGACCCACTTTGTAAGAAGGACTAGATCGATCGCGTAGATTGTAGTATTTATGCTGAGAAGCCTGAGCTTGCATTATATTCTCACGAACGGAGGCGAATGATACAGAAATATCATTGACAAAGTCATTAACTTGAGGGCAAGGGGTATCAATCCTTGGGAGTAAGGTAAAACGTGGATGTAATCCATAATTGATGAAGAAAGGAGATGTACCAGTAGTGGAGCTTTTATTGTTATTGTATGCAAATTCTGCAAGTGGTAGGTAGGTTGCCCAGGAATCCTGCTGATGGGAACAGAAACAGCGTAAATACTGCTCAAGCCACTGATTGACCCTCTCAGTATGCCAATTCGTCTGGGGATGGTAAGCAGTGGAGAGCTTCTGTTCAATATGTAGAGCTTTGCATAGAAATCGCCAAAACTTAGACGTGAATTGAGTCCCACGGTCACTGAGAACGGTTTTGGGTATGCCATGCAACCGTATGACGTGTTGGAGGAAGAGATCACAGGTAATTTTAGAAGTGGGCAAAGAAGCAACAGGAACGAAGTGAGCCATCTTTGAGAACAGATCTGTAACAACCAATATGGTGGTGTAGTTATTGGAAATGGGGAGATCTACTATGAAATCCATAGAAACGGCTTCCCATGGACAATGAGGCACTGGAAGAGGTTATAGAAGTCCCATAGGAAGCTGTCTTCAAGGTTTGGAGGTGGCACATACCATACATTTAGAGAGGAAGTTCTTGAGATCTTGATGTAAGGAGGGCCACCAATATGAACGTCTAAGTAGTTCAGTAGTTTTTTCTCTACCCATGTGTCCTGCGAGAGGTGAGTTGTGGACTGCTCTTAGAACTGAGGGTCTCAGTGAAAGAGGTATGTATAGTTTCCCATCTTTATGAAACAGACCTTCTGAGTTTTGAACAACATCTTGAAGTGGAACTGATAAATCGGCGGCTGTTGCTTGTTTATGCATAGGTACTAGATTGGTGAGAACACCAACTATACAGTCTTTAGGGATAATAGTGGAAGGTTCGCTGACGTTTCGGGTTTATGCCATTGTCTAGAGAGAGCGTCGGCCTTACCATTCCTGGTACCAGGCCGGTAAGTGATGATGTAATGAAAATGGGAGAAGTAAAGACTCCATCTTAATTGTCTAGATGATAAGGTCCGATTAGATTGCAAATATTGAAGATTTTTATGGTCAGTATAAATAACCGTGGGTTGTGAAGCTCCTTCCAACAAATGCCTCCAGTGGTCAAAAGAACACTTTATAGCGTGCAATTCTTTTTCTCCCACCGGGTAATTCAATTCTGCTGGTTGCATAAGCCTAGAAAAGAAGGCTACAGGATGTAGTGGTTCCTTAAAGGATTTCCTCTGCGAAAGGATTGCCCCAATGGCAAAATATACATTTCCGGATACTGAAGTATAGGTGCTGAAGTAAATCGTGATTTTAGAGTGTCAAAAACTGACTGGGTCTGACTCGTTCACTTGAAGCTATGGTTTCATTTCGTGAGCTCTGTTAAGGCTTTTGTGATGGCAGCAAAACCTGGTACGAATTTTCTATAAAAGTTAGAAAAACCCAGAAAACTTTGTACATCTTTTCTTGATTGAGGAACTGGCCAATCTAGAATTGCTTGGACTTTATCATTTTGAATCCTAATTCCTAAAGAAGAGATGTCATACCCCAGGAAGGATATCTCACTAGACTCAAATATGCATTTCTCAAGTTTTGGGTACAAGTTATTCTTTCTTAATCTAGTGAGCACCTCTCTTACATGAACTTTATGTTGATCAAGATTTTGAGAAAAGATCAAAATATCGTCTAAATAGACAACTATATATATATATATCCAAAATATCCCTAAAAAGGTTATTAATTAGACATTGAAATGTTGCTGGAGCATTACATAATCCGAATGGCATCACTGTATATTCAAAGAGACCATACCTCGTTCCAAAAGCAGTGAGCCATTCATCACCAGCTCTTATTCGTATAAGATTATAGGCACCCCGGAGATCCAATTTCGTGAAAACTGAGGCACCCCTTAATCTTTCTATCAACTCTGGTATAAGTGGGAGGGGGTACCTGTTCTTTCTTGTACGTTTGTTAAGCTCCCTATAGTCGATAATGGGTCTTAAAGTACCATCTTTATTTGTTACAAAAAATATCCCAGCTCCAGCAGGGGAGGTACTGGGTCTGATAAACCCCTTCCTGAGATTTTCATCAATATAATTCTTTAAGAGTTCTAATTCTGGTTTAGAGAGGGGGTATATGTGAACATAAGGGATTGAGACCCCAGGAAGTAGATCAATTGGGCAATCGTAAGCCCTATGGGGCGGTAAACTTTCTACATCCTTTTTGTTAAAGACATCTGAGAAGTCTGCGTAGTGTGTGGGTATGTTACAGTTGTCCTTTTGTAAGAGAACTGAGGTCATAGTATGATGACTAGTGTTAATGGTTGGAGGGAAAGTAAGGCTAAGATCTTTCCAATTGATGTTAGGTTCATGTGTACATAACCAGTTGATACCAAGTATAACATCAAACATGGGGGAAGATATTACATCAAAAGAGAGTGTTTCAGTTAGAAGATTACAGGTAGTTACCTGGAGGGATGTGGTCTGATGTGTAACTGGACCAGAAGAGAGCAATGAGCCATCAATGACTTTCACAGAGACAGGAGATTGTTTACATACTACAGGAATTTTATTTCTTCTCACAAAATTATGATCAACAAAATTCCTACATGAACCAGTGTCCACAATTGCCTCAGTAGTTATCCTGAGGTGTTCCCACTGTAAGAGAATAGGAATGGTTATGTATGAGGTTTTAATTGTTTTCATCAAAAAGGTTTCAGTTGAACACAGTGACCTACCCTTCTTAGTTTTGGAGAGGACTGGACATTCCTTAACTTCATGAGTGGGGCAGGCACAATACATGCACAGACTGTGCAACTTCCTCCTAGATTTTTCTTGAGGGGGTTGAGGGGTTGAGAGGTTTCTTTCGTTTGATAAGTAGGTGTAGATAAATAATTCCTAGAACCACTAGCCTTTTCTGAGCGCAGTTCTCTGAGGCGTCTGTCGATGTTTATGGTGAGAGTGAAGAAGTCTTCTAAGGAGTCAGGGATCCCTGTGCGAGAGAGTTCGTCCTTTATCTCTTCTGACAACCCTAGGTGGAATTGTGTTTTAAGAGATACTTCATTCCACGGAATCACGAGCTAAGATTTTAAATTGTGTGATGTAATTCTCCACAGGATTCTTTCTCTGTTTTAATGACCTCAGGGTATTTTCAGCAGAGACATGCTTAAAGGGGTCGTCATATAAAGCCGACATTTGATTAAAGAAGGATGAGAGGGATCCCAGTATGGAATCCTGACTTTCATAAAACGAGTCTGCCCAGGCCCTAGGCTCCCCCCTAAGATATGATATGACAGTAAGCACTCTTATCCTCTCAGAGGGGTAGGTGCATGGCTTCATTTCAAAAAGGAGCATACAGGAATTCCTGAATTCCCTAAAACGTGACCGGTCTCCAGAGAACTTCTCGGGGGGGGGGGGGAGACCAAGGGTTCTGGGGTGGATTCTGCTGTAGTAGGCTTGGGGGCTAGTACCTTCCGTAAACAGGCTTTTAGGGCCTGATTTTCTACTTGTAACTCGTGGAAAGAACCGGATAGAGCATCCAATCTGTCTGAAAGTACTTGTACTCTTTCACTCAGGGGCTCTTGTTCCATTTTAATTTGTTATGGAAAACAAGTACAGGAAATAACTGTGTTAATTAAACACTATTCCTTATGGAGGATGGTTAATTATGTAATTATGAAATGGTAACAAGAGTTTTGTGAGAGATATAGACCAGGAATTATGATTTCAGACCTTAAAACTGCATCCAATATTAAAAGTATTAGTTTGTCACATTAGGGGAACCAGAACAGTGAATTAAGGTTACCCCAATGCTTTATTATTTGCCAGGGAAGAGATGTCAGATAAGAAGTTTGAATATAACTAACCCCTCTGATAGGCAATTGGTGTAAGGCCAAGATACAGGTAGTAATAGAAACTACAAATGAACAGTTAAGCAACAGTCATATGAGGAGCCTTGTTAAATAGACAAAGTACAACAGTTCCACATTAATATGCAAAGAGACCTGACCTGTTCCGTAGTTGTTGTTGGTCCGGTGCGGTCTGAGAGCTGGGATGCTGTAACCGCTACAGGCAGGGAGAGGTGCACAGGGCTGCAGCTGATGATGTGGTCACAGTGCAGACAGCAGGGAAACAGCTGATTCAGTGAGGAAGTGTCGGAGAGACCCAGCTGATCGGCCGACAGAGGATTGCAGGGGTTTCCGTGAAGCGGAGGCACTTACTAAAAAGAAGAGAGTTGCAGCCAAAGTAAGTTTGGAGACTGACACCAATCTGTCAGTGTAGTTAGGACCGGAATGTTGAGAGGGACTACAGTAAGAATATTCTCAATTAACCAGCAATGAGTGCCAGTAGGAGGTGCCTTAAATAGGCAGGAAATTAAAGAGACAGTAACAATGTCAATATGTATGGAAATCCTTACACACTCCAAGGAATGAATGGAATGTGACTCTCAAGAATGGATGTGAGGTGGCTCTCAAAAACATGGATGGTTTGCCATACATGTGCGGAGGTCATCACAGGTCTTTCCAACATAAAAAAGACTGCGAAAAAATTGTCAACATAGAAGTTGGGCAAAAGTATGCATCTATATAGCACTTCAGTCTCCCTTAATTAATTGAGAAACATCAAAATCGCAGGATGTAGTGAGGTGATGTGTTTAAAATGTAACCTTTATTAGTTTACGTTAAAATTGCAAAACAAACACAACAAAACATTTAAAATTACAATAAGATTAGACCAGTAAAGAATTCACTCAGCTACCCCACTGATACTTGTGGGAGGAGAAATGTACTCGTCCTGAGATAGATGAAATTAAAATTGTAGTGTAATATTGGCACTAATTCCACCCTTATATATGATCTGTTATATATCTTAGGTATAATGAACCATCTGTATCAATCTAGTAAGGTTCAACAACCAGTGATAGTGCAGGAGATATAACTGTATCTGCTCCTAGTATGAAATACTTGAACACCCGTCTATAATGTGGTATAAATGTACTTAAGAGTGGTAGAGACAAAATTTATTTATCAATATTGTAGATAGATCTAAAATATTTTTGGTCTCACACTCTCTATTTACAGGGCAATAATTATTTTGGTCCTGTGTTTCTTGTCACAGGCTCATATTATTTATTGCTGGATACCTATCTAGGCACTAAGAGTGATAATGAAAATAATAAGAGTTGCAAACTGGTGAAGTGTTTGTCTCAAATTCTGTATATGCAATACTTTGGGTCCTGTGTTTCTTGTCACAGGCTCATATTGTTGGATGCAGAGTACCTGTCTAGGCACTTGGAGTGATAATATCTATGATATGAGTTGCACATTGGTTATAGAGGGTTAATATAATAAGGAGTGTAAAGTCCCACACCTAGATTGACCACCGCATCTTTTGTCAGTGGCTCATATTATCACAGATAAAGTGAATAATGTCTATAAGTAGATGGAAAGATTTGGCCAAAATAAAAAACTTGGATTATTCTGCATTCCTGGCTGCCAAATTGGCAGAACAGATAATAATAATTGTTATGAAAGTACCAGTGGGATATATTATATAATATTCAGTAAATATTTCAACACTCCCCAAGGTACTTAAATCTTCAGGATTAAGCAGATAATATTGTTTATTTTGGATAGATGCCAAAATGGCCAAATTATACTAGCATAAGGTAATTACATTGTATGCATGTTAGATACATTAGTATCCGAATAAATTGGGCCTGGGGACAAGGTTTATAATATACTCCCACATGGAAAGCTCCTAATGTACATTTAAATATGGTGATAGTTAATGGTTACATGGAAAGAGTAATCCTTTGTAGCTTGTGTGTTATACAGATTGGCCAGCATTGATTGCTGCAATGCTGTTTTAATAGACGTGGTTAAAGTTGCTCACATAAATTGCTACAATCTGAATTGGCTACTGATAAGTATAATTACAAAAGGATATAATGTAAATATAGGTTCCCGCTAACTTTACATGTAAATTATATTCGTTGTACAATGGAGCTAGGACATCACTATAAGGCACCAGCGAAATACTGCTAGGTAGAACTATTGAGAGTTAACGTATATCTCTGATACTGTTACATATATTCTATCATTCATTCTTCTATAGTTTTACCCTGTTAAATTGAATAGTCTTATATAAGTATAACTAGGTTCGCTAGTGCTTAAATTAAGATAGAAAGGTAACGTAAGAGATACTATGGAAGTATTACAACAACTGAATGGCATTAATATCTCTAAAGACACATGGCTTGTCACAGCCGATGTCGAATCGTTATATACGAGTATAAATCACAAACAAGGACTAAAGGCAGTACAATATTTCCTGGATATGGATACAGAAGAGAGTGAAGAACATAACCAATTTATCTTGGATTTATTACAATTTGTGCTAACAAAAAATTTCTTTCTGTTTAGTAACAAATTTTATTTGCAAACACAGGGTACCACCATGGGTACTGCGTGCGCTCCCACCTATGCCAACTTATTTCTAGGCTGGTGGGAGCAAACAACAGTATTCTCTGACACTTATGATCAATATATCCAGAATATCCCGTTATGGATTAGATATATTGATGACATCATGTTCATATGGGAAGGAACCTCAACAGAACTAGAAATGTTCCTCCAAACCCTGAATCAAAACAACTTGAACATCAGACTAACCTACGAAAAAAGTCAAACTCAAGTTTCCTTCTTAGATCTACTGATCACAAAAGAAAACAATCGATGTTTAAGCACAGATCTCTTTAGAAAAAAGACAGCAACTAACAACGTGCTATACGCTACAAGTGCTCATGCCCCCAACACTACTAAGTCTCTACCAGTAGGCGAGTTTCTTAGAATGAGACGCAACTGCTCAGACAATGCTACATTTAAAACTAGAGCATTAGAACTGGAAAGTCGACTTATCGCCAGAGGCTATAGTAAAAGATCAATTCGCAAAGCAAAACGCAGATCCTACCAAACTCCCAGAGCAGACTTATTAAAAGTGAAAAACAAAAAGCAGGATAATAAAACTTGTCTAATATTAACACACAATGATCCAACAGACCAAATTGTAGACATAATACAAAAAAATTGGCACATATTGCAATTAGATCAGCAACTTAACAAATTCATAGGAGCTAAACCTGACATAGGCTACAGAAGAGCCAAAAATCTAAAAGAAATATTGAGCCCAAGCCATTATGTCAAGAAAAATCATCAGCGCAAGAGTATTGAGAAAGGTTCCTTCCCGTGTGGAAGTTGCTCCACTTGCAGCCACATTATTAAAAAGAAAAAGACGATCATTGATAGATTTGGCACGCAACATCCTATCCAAACATATATAAGCTGCAATACAGTGGGAGTGATTTATGCACTTCAATGCACATGTCCGTACACCTATGTAGGAATGACTACACGAAAACTGCATACAAGAATTATGGAACATCTCTGAAATATCAGGAATGCATCTCTCGATGTATCCAAAGATAAAAAAATTACTTCCGTAGCTTCACATTTCATGAAACATCACCAATCTAAAACCTCAGAGCTACAATGTTATGGTATACAGAAAATATCACTAGGCCTGAGAGGAGGCGATCTGGAAAAAGCATTGCTAAAAATTGAAACAAGATGGATTTATTTAATGAATTGTGTCCAGCCAAAAGGACTAAATGAACAAAATAATTATTCAATGTTCATTTAAACCTTCATTCCAAAAATTAAGTTTCAATTTGTGAAACTTAAGTTACAAGTCAGTGAAATCATGAACTCAATGCTATAGATATGGTATTGATCTTAAACTACTATGCCATTCAGAATGGTTGATATTGTATCCCTGGCTAGTGATAAATTCACTGTTGTATTATACAATGGACAGAATTTACACTTAACATTTTCACTTTACACTTTTATATTTATTCATTCCCATAGTGTTCACCCTATGATTATAATCACCTTAAGTATCACTTAGTTAGTTTTTTAATTGACTAATGCAATTATTATATTTACTGTGTCTTAACGTCACAGTCACGGTTCCTTTTTATCCTTACGCACTTTCATACATTTGTCCCCCATTTCTAATTTGAATTCCAAACACTCTTACTTAAACATTCCCCATTCCACCCCACTTATTTTCACTATATTCATTTTCCCTACTGGAATTCAATGTGGCGCCACTTATACCAGCACATACCTTCACCCTACCCCAAGTACCTGATTTTGCCCCCCCACATGCACACTATTACGTATAGTGACCCCAGCACCATGTTCAGGAATGTCATATTCCAATCACAATTTTGTTACACACACGCAGGGTCCTCACCTCATTTTTCTCTAATTCTTTCTGAGCCCTCATCTCATTCTCTCATCAGTGTTAACCTTTTCCCTTCCATTTTCATCCAATTTTTTAACCCCCTTGTTTCTTTTATTCACTCAATCTTACTCTTGATATATATATATACACCTAAGAATTTTGTGCCATTATTGGCAAAAATTGTTAATAACACTTAGATATCTAATTCCGGGACCTCAACCAATGCAACTATACACATATTTTAGTTAAATTCAACAATTTATCTAATACCCCATGTATGTATTTATTTAAGTGTAATGTACATTACAACCGTTATTATTATTTTCATCCATTTGTCAGCCCATGTTATATCGAATTACATCCAAATATGGCTCTATTTATACAATAAATCACACAATACATAACTGACATAGCTACTATATTAGCTAACAGCTCCAATATTTATCCTTATTTTCGGAGACAAATGAAAACAATAAGTCCTTCTTTTTGGTTCATACTAACACACTGTGTAAACCATTATTACATTGCAATATATCTCTATAACGAATCCTCGATGGAATGACAAGCGATCGGTCTCAGTGTAGAATCGGCCTATGGTAGGATGGCTCTGATTGGCTACAGATTCAAATCGGAGGTGGAGCCGAGGTGATAAACACCCGGAGACGCCAGCGCGCGTCACCTTCGAAAAAGCCACCACCTTGTCGGCGAAACATGTCAGGGGAGGGTGTTGAATGCTTTTCAACACTCAACAGTTTTTAACTCAGCATTAAAATTAGACCATGCCAACAATCTATTTAGTTTTATTGTTAATAAGCTAATCCTCCGCTACCTCTCTATCTTAATTTAAGCACTAGCGAACCTAGTTATACTTATATAAGACTATTCAATTTAACAGGGTAAAACTATAGAAGAATGAATGATAGAATATATGCAACAGTATCAGAGATATACGTTAACTCTCAATAGTTCTACCTAGCAGTATTTCGCTGGTGCCTTATACACTGTGTGCAGAATTATTAGGCAAATGAGTATTTTGACCACATCATCCTCTTTATGCATGTTGTCTTACTCCAAGCTGTATAGGCTCGAAAGCCTACTACCAATTAAGCATATTAGGTGATGTGCATCTCTGTAATGAGAAGGGGTGTGGTCTAATGACATCAACACCCTATATCAGGTGTGCATAATTATTAGGCAACTTCCTTTCCTTTGGCAAAATGGGTCAAAAGAAGGACTTGACAGGCTCAGAAAAGTCAAAAATAGTGAGATATCTTGCAGAGGGATGCCGCACTTTTAAAATTGCAAAGCTTCTGAAGCGTGATCATCGAACAATCAAGCGTTTCATTCAAAATAGTCAACAGGATCGCAAGAAGCGTGTGGAAAAACCAAGGAGCAAAATAACTGCCCATGAACTGAGAAAAGTCAAGCGTGCAGCTGCCAAGATGCCACTTGCCACCAGTTTGGCCATATTTCAGAGCTGCAACATCACTGGAGTGCCCAAAAGCACAAGGTGTGCAATACTCAGAGACATGGCCAAGGTAAGAAAGGCTCAAAGACGACCACCACTGAACAAGACACACAAGCTGAAACGTCAAGACTGGGCCAAGAAATATCTCAAGACTGATTTTTCTAAGGTTTTATGGACTGATGAAATGAGAGTGAGTCTTGATGGGCCAGATGGATGGGCCCGTGGCTGGATTGGTAAAGGGCAGAGAGCTCCAGTCCGACTCAGACGCCAGCAAGGTGGAGGTGGAGTACTGGTTTGGGCTGGTATCATCAAAGATGAGCTTGTGGGGCCTTTTCGGGTTGAGGATGGAGTCAAGCTCAACTCCCAGTCCTACTGCCAGTTTCTGGAAGACACCTTCTTCAAGCAGTGGTACAGGAAGAAGTCTGCATCCTTCAAGAAAAACATGATTTTCATGAAGGACAATGCTCCATCACACACGTCCAAGTACTCCACAGCGTGGCTGGCAAGAAAGGGTATAAAGGAAGAAAATCTAATGACATGGCCTCCTTGTTCACCTGATCTGAACCCCATTGAGAACCTGTGGTCATCATCAAATGTGAGATTTACAAGGAGGGAAAACAGTACACCTCTCTGAACAGTGTCTGGGAGGCTGTGGTTGCTGCTGCACGCAATGTTGATGGTGAACAGATCAAAACACTGACAGAATCCATGGATGGCAGGCTTTTGAGTGTCCTTGCAAAGAAAGGTGGCTATATTGGTCACTGATTTGTTTTTGTTTTGTTTTTGAATGTCAGAAATGTATATTTGTGAATGTTGAGATGTTATATTGGTTTCACTAGTAAAAATAAATAATTGAAATGGGTATATATTTGTTTTTTGTTAAGTTGCCTAATAATTATGCACAGTAATAGTCACCTGCACACACAGATATCCCCCTAAAATAGCTATAACTAAAAACAAACTAAAAACTACTTCCAAATCTATTCAGCTTTGATATTAATGAGTTTTTTGGGTTCATTGAGAACATGGTTGTTGTTCAATAATAAAATTAATCCTCAAAAATACAACTTGCCTAATAATTCTGCACTCCCTGTAGTGATGTCCTAGCTCCATTGTACAACGAATATAATTTACATGTAAAGTTAGTGGGAACCTATATTTACATTATATCCTTTTGTAATTATACTTATCAGTAGCCAATTCAGATTGTAGCAATTTATGTGAGCAACTTTAACCACGTCTATTAAAACAGCATTGCAGCAATCAATGCTGGCCAATCTGTATAACACACAAGCTACAAAGGATTACTCTTTCCATGTAACCATTAACTATCACCATATTTAAATGTACATTAGGAGCTTTCCATGTGGGAGTATATTATAAACCTTGTCCCCAGGCCCAATTTAGGCCTCGCTTCCATTGAGTCGTAATTCAGTTTGCGTGCACTCGCAAACCGTTAAATATGCTGTCGAAAGCAATAGCGTTTAACGACTGTTTCCAATGGCGCGTTATACCTCAATATCGGCTGCCGGACTTCGGCTGCCGAAAAGATTTTCGCGTCCCATAGAAAGTAATAGAAGCCGTTAATCGATAAATTATACCAGGTTTCCATTGAAAGCGCTAACCGTTAATACACTGTCGGAGGCTGTCGATACATTGAGAAATATTACCCCCAGCTCAACTAGGTGTAAAGGAGGAAAAAAGAGCTTTTTGAGGCCTGTTTCTCATTGAAATAGCAAATCACAAAAAAATTATGAGTGTTTCAATGTACAAATAACATTATATATGCTACATTTATTGGTCCTATGTATAGGAATATTTGCACCCATGTTGTCATAGAAATTTCAATATGTATGTGCATATAAAAATATATGCAAGCACCACAATTATGGAACGACCTCCCGCACACTTTCAAACCTTCCCCATGCCTAATATCCTTTAAGAGATCCCTCTCTACATATCTCAAAACAGAATGCACCTGTCATTGTTGATTATATATTTCCTACCGGTTCTATGTTAAATTTTTGTGCATATATGGTGTATTATTATTTTTTTTTATTTTATTGTACCCATTGTATCAATGCAATGTTTTGTGGACCCAGGACATACTTGAAAACCATAGAAATCTCAATGTATCTTTCCTGGTAAAATATTATAAAAATAAATAAAATATCTACCTATTCAAAATGAAACCTTTGCCCAGGGATGCTATATATAATCTCAATACATATAGAAAAATAATTCAAAGGAAATAAGTTGTTTATCATGAAGATGAGTTTTATTATTACAGATTTACCCTCATTCAAATGTAATTTTCAATGTGAAAATCATATTTATTCAATACAAAACGATGACACATTAAAGTTATAATGTGTCATAGTACTAATATTTATAAAATATATGTAATGTCATGTCTGCTAAAGCAGATAATACATTTGCAATATTTAGACTATTAACCAAAATACATAAGTGCTTAATATTACATACTTCAAGAGATATGAAGTATTGTCTTTAACATGGAGTTATTGAAACATTTTAAAAGTGCATTGTGCATTGGTCCCAGGGAGAGTCTGTGTCTGTTCATATGATGTCAATTAAAATGTATTAATCACCTCTATATCATGGCAATCACATATATGTTGTATATACATCAGTGCATAAATATCCTAAAGATACATTTATCTAATTATTCTAAATATTGAATAATAATCTTGACAAAAAGGAGTGCATTAGTCATGATAGGTATTAGTCATGATAGGTATATATTTCAGATATTACATTCCACATAGGACTATAAGAATGAATGCAAGGTATTTGGCCATATCAACAGGAAGGAGTATTTACTTTTCAACTCTTCTATAACTGTATAACCCTTATTAGCTTCATCTGAAGGAGCAAACAACATATGCTTGTGGAATATAAATCATAACATTTACACATGTCACGTTGACTTATGTTAGATAGCATATACTGTATAAATTTCAGACACGTATCCCCAAGTATTCTTAAACGGCATAATATGATATCCTCAATAAAAGGACACATAAATTTATCAACAATGTACACCTGCATATTAATTGACATCATGTGAAATAAAAATGAATAAAGCTGTTCATTTTTAGCAGATAAACAGCTATTAGAATAATATTAAGATATATGTTCAAATTTGGATTAGAAAAATGGATGCATATTTATGAGATGAAAATCGCACTTAAAAAAGTGCTTTAGTGCAAAAATTAGATATGATATATCTTGGGTTGAAAAAAAAGAATATTAATTAATTCTTGCGGCGGGATTTTGCCTTTGGAGGAGAGGTACTTAGGGGGGCAGTGTGGCGTCTTGTGCGACGCCCACCAGCTGAATGTGAGGCTAATAACCGCGATTCAGGGTCCTGCAGGGAGATGACAGAGGATGCAAGGGAGGATGGAGTTTGGGGCCTATCCGCGAGCCTCTCCACTGCCTCTGCCAGGCGGACGAGTGAGGCATTATGGATGTCCATTTGGCTCTGTATCCTTCTCAAATCCTGCTGCTGCTGGAGCCTGGACAGCCTAAGCTCTCTATGTATGAGCCTCAGTAGATCATCCTGCTGGGACTGTGCCGGACCCTGTTGTACATTTGGTGTCTCAGGAACTAATAATTGGCTGGTTCCAGGGCTGTCTCTCCGTATTGGTGACTGTGAGGTTGTCTGTGATGGCACTGTTGGCAATACATTGGTGGGTGCAGTGGGTGGTGGTGTGGATTCCTGTTGTGCCATAGGAGTGGGAGGCATATAGTACAGATGATGCAGATCTGTATGCTGCTGTGGTGGGTGCATCATCTGCTGCTGAGGATAATGATGTCGTGGTGGGTGCATCATCTGTTGCTGAGGAGGATGTTGTGGTGGGTGCATCATCTGCTGCTGAGGAGGATGTTGTGGGGGGTGCATCATCTGCTGCTGAGGAGGATGTTGTGGGGGGTGCATCATCTGCTGCGGTGGGTGCAGCTGTGGGGGCTGTGCCATTTGTTGCTGCGAAGTATGCATGAACTGCCATTGTTGAGGAGGATGAGTCTGCTGGGGTTCAGAACCCAAAACATGAAATGTTGTCTCCGAAGTAGATGGAGAAGGGCATGATACATCCTCCACCTCATATGCCCTAGGCTGCTGCATATCATCTTCTAAGAGGCTGATATAGGAGGTAGTGTCACCATAGATATCCTCATCCTCCTCAGTGAATGTAGGAACATCCTGCTGTGGTGTTGGTGCAGCTTCATACTCCTCCTGTTCGGAACCTACAAATAAATATACGGTATGTTTACATTATCTATCTAATAGAATATATTACTTTGTAGCATAACAATACAGACTATTATATTCCATATTTATGTGTATATATGTACACACACACACATACACACACACACACACACACACATACACACACACACACACACACACATACACACACACACACACACACACACATACACACACACATACACATACACACACACACACACACACATACACACACATACACACACACATACACATACACACACATACACACACACACACACACATACACACACATACACACACACACACATACATACATATAGTGTGTTTGGGATAAAATCAAAGCATATATGACCATAACTGAGGAATCTTTATAGACTGTGTCTTAAAGGAACATTGTTAAAGGGACACTGTACCCAAATATTTTCTTTTGTTCAGATAGAGCATGCAATTTTATTCAACTTTCGGATTTACTCCTATTTTCAAATGTTCTTTATTCTCTTGGTATCTTTATTTGAAATGCAAGAATGTAAGTTTAGATGGTGGCCCATTTTTGGTGAACAACCTAGGTTGTCCTTGCTGATTGGTGGATAAATGCATCCACCAATCAAAAACTGCTGTCCAGAGTTCTGAACCTAGAAAAAAAGCTTACATGTCTTATTTTTCATGTAAAGATAGCAAGAGAATGAAGAGAAATTCATAATAGGAGTAAATTAGAAAGTTGCTTAAAATTGCATGCTGTATCTGAATCACAAAATAAATATTTTGGGTACAGTGTCCCTTTAAGGACAATGACACATGATTTATATGAAATGCTTAATATTCTTGGATATTATATTATCAATATTCTTGCTTGTCGGAGCAGATATACAATACAGAGTGCTTGCTGAACATATTAAATACAACTATGTAAATTTAGATTCATAGCTAAACACAGATGGGTATTTATGATATACAACATATATACATCACATATATGGTTATATTTAATATTGAATATTCACCTTCATACACCTCTTCAGGTGGCACAGAGGTGTCCATTGTCCCCTTACATCCGTAAACAGATTCATCCGAGATGACATTGGACAGCATCTCCTCCCATGACCTTAGGTGTATTCTCTTGCTAGGACCACCACCTGTCCCACGTGCATATTTGGCCTGCTGTGCCAGCTTAGCTTTGGTTTCCCTCCTGCAGTCATGATAGCGGTGTTTAATGCTGGCAGTAGAACGATTACGTCCTAAGCAGCTGACTGCCACTCGAATCTCCTCCCACAGCTTATTCCGGACAGCCGGCCTCAGGTTAGGGTTCTCCAGCTGAGCTGCCCTCTCCAAGTATGCCTCAACAAGAGCCTCCTTTTCCTCCTCAGAGTACCTCTCCTCTCTTAGCCTGCCCTTCACACCTGAAGGGCCAGCAGACACAGACTCTCCCTCCTGTGACTGGGGACCAGCCCTCTCTACCTCCTCTGTCCCTGCAGGCTGTGACAGGCTACCACCAGCCCCACCCCCAGTTGCCACAGTCTGCCCCACTTTCCCTTTTCTTTTTGTGCCTAGCTGAGGCTGACTCCTCCTCACTCCTCCCACCTCCATTCCTCTTCCACCCTCTCTCCTTCCCTCCTCTGCCAGGGTTTGAGGAAGGACAAATCCTCCACCCAAACCTCGGCCCCTATTCCTGCCCATACTACTCCCTACTTCCCCCCTCCCCCTCCCTCTATCCACCCTCACCACTGCCCTCCCCCTAGCCACCCCCTTCCCAACTCCACTAGGCCTATCCATCCCTTTCTCCTTCCTCCCTAACTCTAACCTAACACTAAAGTCCCTAGCTTACCTAACTACACTAATTCACCTAACTAAACCCTAAATTAAATAGCCCCAAAACTAACTACCTAACCTATCTAGACCCTAACTATCTCTATTCTATATCCCTCAAAATAAAAATAAAATGTGGGGGTGAAAATAAACAAAGGGATGTAAATGAAAAAGGAAAAACTAAGGAGGATTAGAACAAAATTATAGAAAAATAATAAGGGATGCAAATTAAGAAAGGGGTGAGCTATATAGTCAAATGAAACAAAAAATATGGGATGTTAAAAAAAAAAAAATAGGATGGGCAAAATGTATATATAAAAAAACAAGTTATATAGTGAGGAAGGGAAGGGTAGTCAAAGGGGGGATGGGAAGTGGAATAAGGGGATTAATGAAAGGAGTAATAAAGGAAGATGGGGATATGGGGGTTAATGAAAAAAAAAATGTGAATGTGTTTGTATCAAATAAAAGTGTGTATGTGTGTGTGTGTGTATTTGTGTGTATAAACTAATGTGTGTTAATTAACTAATGTATGGATGTGTGTGTGTGTGTTCCTAATATTATATGAGGCCTACAATAAGAATATATGAAAATCAAATATCAAACTCTCCACTAACTCTCAAACAACTCTCAAAAACCCAAAACTCCTACCAACGCAACTAGCTCCCGTGTCTTTCTCTCTAGAGGCGATCACAGGTAAAGAGCGCAGGCGCAAACCGTTATTCTTATAGACAGAGGTCGGGTTACCATGGCAATGCACTTGTTATGGCGCGCTTTTCGACAAATCCGACATCGGTTGGCAACGCAAACTTACGTACGGCCGAAAAGAGCGACTGCGCGCAACACGCTAATCTTTTCAATGGAAACCTGGTACTAAAATGGAGCCGTAAATTACTTTTAGCTGTCGTCCGCTTCGGTAGCTTACGGCTCCATTTTTAACGACTCAATGGAAGCGAGGCCTTATTCGGATACTAATGTATCTAACATGCATACAATGTAATTACCTTATGCTAGTATAATTTGGCCATTTTGGCATCTATCCAAAATAAACAATATTATCTGCTTAATCCTGAAGATTTAAGTACCTTGGGGAGTGTTGAAATATTTACTGAATATGATATAATATATCCCACTGGTACTTTCATAACAATTATTATTATCTGTTCTGCCAATTTGGCAGCCAGGAATGCAGAATAATCCAAGTTTTTTATTTTGGCCAAATCTTTCCATCTACTTATAGACATTATTCACTTTATCTGTGATAATATGAGCCACTGACAAAAGATGCGGTGGTCAATCTAGGTGTGGGACTTTACACTCCTTATTATATTAACCCTCTATAACCAATGTGCAACTCATATCATAGATATTATCACTCCAAGTGCCTAGACAGGTACTCTGCATCCAACAATATGAGCCTGTGACAAGAAACACAGGACCCAAAGTATTGCATATACAGAATTTGAGACAAACACTTCACCAGTTTGCAACTCTTATTATTTTCATTATCACTCTTAGTGCCTAGATAGGTATCCAGCAATAAATAATATGAGCCTGTGACAAGAAATACAGGACCCAAATAATTATTGCCCTGTAAATAGAGAGTGTGAGACCAAAAATATTTTAGATCTATCTACAATATTGATAAATAAATTTTGTCTCTACCACTCTTAAGTACATTTATACCACATTATAGACGGGTGTTCAAGTATTTCATACTAGGAGCAGATACAGTTATATCTCCTGCACTATCACTGGTTGTTGAACCTTACTAGATTGATACAGATGGTTCATTATACCTAAGATATATAACAGATCATATATAAGGGTGGAATTAGTGCCAATATTACACTACAATTTTAATTTCATCTATCTCAGGACGAGTACATTTCTCCTCCCACAAGTATCAGTGGGGTAGCTGAGTGAATTCTTTACTGGTCTAATCTTATTGTAATTTTAAATGTTTTGTTGTGTTTGTTTTGCAATTTTAACGTAAACTAATAAAGGTTACATTTTAAACACATCACCTCACTACATCCTGCGATTTTGATGTTTCTCAATTAATTAAGGGAGACTGAAGTGCTATATAGATGCATACTTTTGCCCAACTTCTATGTTGACAATTTTTTCCAAGTTAATTTATGCATAAGCACTCAAGCTTAGGACAATTTATTTCTCCTGATAATTAAGCAACTCCATAACCCCATTGTAGTGCTGTTGCAAGTTCTTTTTCCTTTAGATAAAAAAGACTGCACGTGCAATGGAGCAAATACATTATATGTGTGGTAGTACATGTTAAACGCTATTTATGCTTATAGCTTTTTCTTCTATAAGGATGTGAGGACGATCGTTTTTATGTTGGAAAGACCTGTGACGACCTCCACACGTATGGCAAACCATCGGTCTGCCATCAGGACAGCGATCAAGAAGGGAGGTTCAGAACAACCGGTGGCACGGCACTTCCAGGAATTCCAACACAGTGTGACAGACCTTAAATATATGATCATTGACTATATACCCCCTATGAACAGAGGGGGCGACTGCAATAGACAATTCTTACAAAGGGAGGCGAGATGGACTTACCATCTTGAAACTCTAATTCCCAAGGGACTTAATACTCATTTAGATTGGCAGGCATTTTTATAATATGCCTTTCGAGAGCCATAGTTTACTCCTTTTTGTCAGTCGCAGTCTGTTCATTATTTTCTTTTAGTTGTGAGCCATATTCCACTTCTCTGAGAGCCACTTTGCATCCATGTTTTGAGAGCCACCTCACATCCATTCTTGAGAGTCACATTCCATTCATTCCTTGGAGTGTCAAAGTTCATTTTTCATTTATTTATTTATTTTGTCTCATTTTTTTATATTTATGTAATTTTTTAATTTTTTATTTATTATTTCCACTTATTAGACATGTTGTTATATTATTTTATATATATATTATTTTATAGGTATTCATTTATTTGTTATTTTGCCCAAGTCGTATTTAATTTATGCACGCTCTCTTTTATTGATGTATTTGATTGCCATGGCAACTATCAGGCGTCTTTTGCTAGTTTGTTACGTCTTGTGCACTAGGAACAAATTACATATGCAGATTTGTTTTCAGACTTTCTTTTGGTGTTTGTGCTCAATCCGTATCCATATGCTATTGCTGTTCACTGCTATTATTATATGTCTATACTGTTGATTAGGATGAGGGTTCTTTACCTACATAAGCCAATCGCTGATTTGATTGGAGGTGACTCACCCAATCGCCTTTGTTCCTCTAATTTTTGTTTGTTTATTTGGTTGCTATGGCAACCATTGAGGCGCGGCATATGTAGTTTCATCACACTCTATTAGTACATCTAATGTTTACTGACATTTCCTCTGTTTGATCATAGATTGTGTTTAAAGTATATTTTTTATTTTCTATTTCTTTGATAGCTCTGGCCCACGCTGCCCGGGATGATGACGTCACGGCTAGGCGTGTGTCTACCCGGGAGAACGTGGTGTCCAGCTGTTGCACGGTTTCTTAAGCTTGGTGGAGGGTAAGTCTCACTGTACACACTTTTTGTCTGAGGACGGACTTTATGGTCTGAAAATGTTCACTAATAAAGTGAGGTATTGATGAAAGTATTCCCATTGGAGTGCGCTCTTTCTTATATATATATATATATATATATATATGCACACACACATATATAGTTTTGCATCAAAAAAGTTTATGTTTTTTTGGGGGGGATGGGGCAGAGAGGAGCATTTGCCACAGGCACCGGACTATGGGGCATGAAGGCAGATCTGGTTTTACTACATATATTATTAGGAGCAGGCAACAAGCAGCTTGCTGCAGTGCTGCCTGCTAATATTAATGTATGCTGATTGTGGGAATGGAATTAGACAGATCAATATTGATAACTAACCTTGAAACAAGACTTGCTCTCTGCTCAGATGGCTGCTTTGGGGTCTGTGGGAGACATGTATGTGCCAACTACATGCTGAGACTAGATATTAAATCAGTCACCTTGTTCACTACAGCCCAAATTATGCCAGCTGTGTGCTTTAAACATGTCAGGTTTATGGCACATGTGGCCACATATAATGCCAGCAGGGTTTCAAAACAATAACTACATTTTAATTAATGTCTCTGTAGTCTTTATTTTACTCTTGAACCCACATGGGAGGTGCTGGAAGTGAGTGAACAGTGGGTACTGCTGGTACATCTCCATAACAGTTATGTAGGCACATTTAAAGGAGCAGAAATAAGTCTATTAAATGAATGTTTCCATACAGTAACCAAATGTCTCAGAATGCTGCTGCCTCTTGTATATCTCTTGTAGATCTCCCCCCAGTTGTGAGGGATTTTCACACATATTACAAAAGTGTAACAAGGGGGCACTTACATAGCCTGTTATGTGGGACAGAAGGACATTTATCCAGGTTTCAGTGTGTACTGTCCACAAATATGAAGGTGCACAGACACAGGCAAAGGTACTCTGGGAATATAAACATACTGCAAGGTGAAGCCTGATCTTTATACATTATACTGGTCTTAAGCATAAAGGTTTTCTAACAAAATCCATAGCTAAAAATAGAACAAGTTTTTTTTTGTTTGTTTTTTGCTAAAAGATAACATCATTTGCATAAATAATAGACAAATGCAACATGTTTCTCTGTCTCCTGTGACAGTATCTTCATGTTTGTGAGAAGGTTCTTGTCTCATTTGATACACTGTCGGTGCCCTCTATTGGTTCAGTTTGTAAATACATATATATTTTATTAATAGGAGCACAATAACCAGCCCAGACTTGCAGGGAGTCACTCAAAGTGTGGGGTGGGCATCAAAAGAAGCGAGACTGAAATGATTAGGAAGAGTCTCTTTTAATAATTGAATTTTTTTTTTAAACAAGGGACTTGCAATTTGTTGGAGGAGGGGGTTGCAGACAACGGACTTGCCGTTGTGTGCCTCATGCCCTTGCTACACCATTGAGCTCACAGGCTAATAAGGAAAACTTTGAAAATTTTCTTGGAGGTCAGTGGCATGCCCCATAATGATGAGAACAAAAAAATATTTATTTTTTAGCACTGGAACAAATATTTTTTAAAAACTGAAGACCTAGTTTAAATGCAACAAAGCAATAAATAACTTTAATGACCTTTAATTATCACATCAAACAAATCCTTTTTTTTTTTTTTTTGCAAAGGTAGTGGAACATGAAAATACTGTTAATTCATCAAAATAAATGTGGTATTTAACAGCTGTTTTGTATCTCTTGTAGATAAGGATTAACTAGCTTGCAGTCTAGCCTTTAAACATTAAGAACAAGACATCAACATATATAATGCATAATTGAAAAGGAAAAAAATATTTTGGTTTCCTTACCAGCAGGTTACACCTTATTAATATGTACCATTAGCATGATAGATATACTTTTTCTGTAGGCGGTAGCTATAGATAATGATAATCTTTTATCATTTTACTGCTGAAGAGCATTCCAACCATGTTTTGCTCAAGCCAGCACAATAAAAAGGGCATTGGCTCATTTGTGTAATGGGACAGTAAAATCAGAAAAAAACTTCCATGACTTTTTAAAAACCTTCCCATTTTATCAAATTGTACACAATCTTTTTATGTACACATATTTTGATGAATTGGCTTCTATTGAGCAAGTGCAAGAGTTCACAACCTTTACATATTTGAGTATGTGAATGGCTGATGGCTGTCACATGATACAGAGAAATGAAAGTAAACTGGTGTTTGTTCAAAAAAAATCTACTGCTCTTTGAAATTCAAAGTAAGTAAGTGTTGTTACATAGTTTTATTTATTATTTATTTGTTGATTCTGATATATTTAATAACCCTTTAAATCAGCTTCTATTTATTCTATTGAAATACATTTTAATTAGATAACACAGGGACAGAACTACAATTGAAGCAGAATGTGCAGTGTCACCAGGACCCAAGTGCTGGGAGGGCCCTTGGCTTTAGTCTATACATAAGCATGTGGCTAAGTGGTCATTATCTGTGTATAGATATTCAATACCATTATACAGTGGAGTATACTCATCTGTGTATGGCTACTCACATCATTATACAGTGCAGTGTGTTCACTATTAATGTATAGATATTCTGTCATTATACAGCTCAGCATATCAGAGTGTACATACTCATCATAGATATACAGAGCAGTGTACTCATCAGGGTTCAGGGCTCTATTTATCATTCAACAGATGTACAAGGTTTGCTGCTTACATTTAACATTGCACTATCCGCTGATTGTGCAATGCCGCCCGCTGCTTGCGCATGGCCATAGGTAAAAAAAATAATAGATCAGTAAATCTTGATGTAAAGAAATAACAATACTAAATAGCTACAATGTTAGCATTACAATAAAAAAACATATATTGCTTAATACTTTACCAGAATGTTTGATTTACATTGGAGATCATATATAAACAACTTGTAGATAAACAGGCAGGGTAGTATAAGCGTAGATTCTATGCGATCTGATGTTCATAGTAACAGAGCCTGCAGCATAGCAACAGTCCTGCTACTAACAATAGCGGTAGGTCACCATAACACTCAATGAGTAAATCAAGCCCTGTGCCAACTCGCAGGAATAGTGACAAATATTTCTTCCTAGGGGAGCTGATTTAACATAATAGTGACAGTTGCCTGTGACTGTCATTGTTTTGTGCAGTAGCTTGTAATGCTCCAGCAGACCCCCTTATGATAGCAGCACTTACAAGTAAAACAGCTTTTATAGAGACAAAATGCAATGCAGATAATCAAAATAAATGTTCTTTCATGTTTAGTTAATGTGATTGGACTGTTTGAAAACATAGAGGATAGTGTGAGAACGCAAATAAGGTTTGTTCCTATCAATTAACTAGGTGGGGGGGCAACACAACTTGTAAAAATTAATTGAGTTATATGGTGTTTAGGAATCTCCTATCCTGTAAATTTTTAGGGTATTTAAATCATTAGGAGAGGTGTCGCAGTGTTCAGTAACAGTAATAGTCCTATGTCAGTTTATTTTTTGTTAGCGGTAAATATGACTTGCAAAAGGACTTTTCATAGTATGTGTTGTCTATTTTTTTAATGAGTGTCCATATTTTGAATGTATTGCTGCCAAAATAGTAATCCCATTCTCTAAACCTGTCATTATTGTTGGAATTTATTGCCCCCTTCATCCCCAATCGATTCGCTACAAGAAATATCTCAGCTAATTATTAAAATTGCCTCCCGTTATAAGAAGGGTGAATTGCTGGTTCTGGGCTACTTTCATTTAAACTGGTTAGACCCCAAAAATAATCAATTCTGCCCAGTCATTCAAGCAATTAATATCCACTCCCACTTGTTTCAATAATTTATCGTTCTCTCCTGGACTGGATACTTGTATCCTGCCCAAGTAGAATTCTGGAATTGTGATTTCTACCAAATGTATTTAGTGACCACTCCTTCATTTACTGTACCCAAAAAAAGCCCATTAAATCAGATACTAAAATCATCACCTCTAGGTCATTTCAGGACATTAATCCCCAGGCCTTCCTAATTGATATTTACAATATACTGTGACACAGATTATACCTAATACCTGACCCGGACTTAGCAGTGGAATGTTTCTACTCTGAGTTCCAGCAGGTCTGTAATGTCCATGCTCCACTCCGGAAAGCTCAAACTCAAGGGAGCTAATCTGCCTTGGGTGTCAGCGGACCTCCTCGAGTTGTTTCGATACAGGGACTCTTTATGGATAAAATATAGACTAACAGGCTCCTAATATGAACTTGTTGCTTGTAAACAACTGCTTAACACCTGCACCAGGCAAACCAGGCTAGCCAAAACCCTCTATTTTCAGTCCAGCTGAACACCAATCGAACACCAATCTGACCAACCTGGCCAACTTCTGGAGTGTGATCATAAACCTCCATAATCCCTCTAACCACACACTGCTCACAAGCATAAAAACAGATACTGAGTGCCCCATGGCCATTGCTAACTCATTTAATAACCATTTTTTGGATGTGCCACCTACCTGATTGCTAAATGTAAAAGGGAAGATGTAAAAGAGGTTGAAATCAAAGACTCAGCAACTCTCCTCCTGTAACATATGTCTGCCTGATATCACTGTCCCTTTAAGACTACCTTCCCTGCTACTGACAATCATACTGTTTGGTGAATATCTGCATTCAACTTACCTGCCTAATTAATTAATCAATCATGCACCTGATTTCCTCAGCCACTTTTTAAACCATCTCAGGCCTAATGTGCATTGCCTTAGCTATAAAGCTTTGTTCCAGAACAGAGGTATGTGACTGTTCCAGCATGGATTTTACCAGCATATTCAAATTACAGCCTTTACTTTTCGCTATGCTTAAAATCATCTAATCGCAAGTATCCATATAAATCAATTTTGTTTCCTGGACACTGCTACTTAACAAACACTGAACTTATTCTAAATTACAAGTATGCATTTGGTTATAATCACTCTCTAATTACTACAACAGCATCTTACTAAGAACTTTATAACTAATCTCTGCTACAAGTTGTCATAGCTGAAATATCCTCCTTCAAATATGTTAATATATTCAGAACTCTGCATATATGTGTTCAGTTAAACAGCTTTCCTGTGATTCTCCAATAGATGCACAAACAACATTTAATGCCTTAAACTTGCAACTTGTCTATCACCTGTGCTGCTCTGGTTATTACCGACATACAGCTCTATATAATATTATGTACTGTGAACCTGCAACAAACCTTAGTTTGCATCTGAAGCCTGAACATCTTACATTGCTATATTTTTCACTCATGAACCCTGCAGCAACTCCTATTAACTATAAGTCACAGTATCAATTTATGTTTCCATTGAAGCCAGAATATATTGTATATATATGTTTCACGCTCCATGAATTCTACAATAACTTCTTGCAACTATGAATCACAGAATATCATCTATCCATGTCCAGGATACTCTTCCCCGGGTCAGGGGTCGGTGTCTCCAATTCGCTACCACTGCCCTGAGGGTCTGTGTCCTGAGGGCATATACACCAGAACATGACACCTCCCTACTAACAGTACAAACAAATTTAGTTTTGTACCTGTATTCATGTATGAAATAACGGATCATTACCAAAATCTAGAAATAAGATCTCAGTCTGGCTCCGACCACTTACCCGCTATGCTCCTAAAGCTCAGTGCACCAGCTATGGCCCTTCCTATTAATCCTTTATTAACACCTCCCTGATATCTGGCTATGTTCCCAACTCTTGGAAAAAAGCAATGGTTGTTCCAGTCCACGAAATTGGAGATAAACCAAAGTCTCAAAATATAGGCCTGTATCCATACTCCTACTGTTGTCAGAGTTTCCTACTCCATTCAAATCTGGCCTTCCTCCAAACCACTCTACTGTAACAGCTCTCTTAAAAGTTATTAATGATGTACAGACTGGAATGAAATGAGGCAAACTAACTGGAGCTATTTTGCTTGATTTTGTAAAGGCCTTTGACACTGTTGATCATGACATCCTAATATGCAAGCTCAAAGCTTTGGGATTAAATGATAAATTGGTTCTGCTCTTATCAGACAGATCTCTATCTGTGTCTATTTTTAACACTGTCTCCATCTCTCTGAAAAATACAGTGCAGTGTGCCCTAGGGTTCCATTTTAGGGCCCCTCTTGTTCTCTATATTTATAAATGATTTTCCCTTAGTTTGCAAAATCTCAACTGTACACATGTATACAGAGGACACTATAATATATGCAACGAAAAACAAGCATATCACGACTTGAGGCTGTGATGCCACAGAATTATTTAGAGGTTGAAAGATGGATCTATAAAAATATACTTTAGAAACACTGACAAAACAGTAACCATGGTTTTTGGGATGAATCAAAAATAAAAAATAAAAATAATGCAGAGTTGAACATAATTACATTATCCAACTGTAGGTTGGCCCCTGTTAACTCCTAGGGGTCGATTTATGAAGCAGCGGATGCTGTTTCCGACCCACTCCGCTTCAGGTCCATTGGAAGCTCGGTATTTGGCTTGATCCTAACCTGTCGTTTGGAGCCCTTTTTTAAAACTTAAAATAAATCCTGTCTAATTCTGGAGGTTAGGAAACATATTGTACAACAAATGCTGATCTTAGCAATTAATTACTTGGATGTTGTGTATGTGTCTGCACCTCAAATCCATCTCAGTAAACTTGCAATTCTCTATAACTAGAGTTTAACTATAAATAGAGTCCCTGTTAATCTGCACACTATTCACTGCATTCTAGTGCTCTCTCCTCTCCTGTAACTCTCTTTTAGTATGTAAAAATGTATATTTAGCATATGATTTTAGGTTGTTAATTAAGTCCGGCATTTATTGTAACGTTATTTCCAATGTCTTACTTCTAATGTTTTGTTAATTGCCATGTAATGTTCAATCCTTATCAATACTTGCTTTTATTCTTAAATTTATAGCTGTTGTAAGCTTCAACCTCCTCTAAATTTTATTGTCTGTTTATTTTAACTTATCTCTCCATGGACTGACTAGAATCTAACTTTCTAATTGACCTTTTTAATGGTCTTTGACTTGGTATTCAACTAATTTAGTGGACCCTAGGAGGAAGAAGACACAGAGGTGCCAATATGGCCTAGTAATGTCTACACAATAGTAAGACAATGTGAATAAAATAATACTCACAAAGATAGAGCACCCGAAAGTGCAAATCACGCAGGCTGGATCAGTTAGCAGTGGTCCAGCTCACTGTATGCTCAAAAAGGAGACACTCAGATGGAGACCAGCAGGCAGCAAACAGAGTTCCTATTCCTGTGATTGACATAAAACAAAATCCATAGCCTAGTACAGTCGGGGTATACAGAGTACCAAATTACTGGTCAGACTTACAGAAAGCAGTGCACCTCCAGGTGTAATCAAGGCAAGCTGGAACCTCTCAGTCGCCCAGTAGACTGTACTCAGGTATAGATGGCCCAGCCACACAGTATAAGTCCAAAGGATGATTCCAAAAACTCCAAAAATGAGGGCAGCAAGTGTATCAAAAAAGCATATATTTATTAAAAACAAAGCGACGCATTTCTCAACCGCTCTAGGGCTGTTTCCTCAGGCTAAACAATAAAAATGTAACATTGATACACTTGCTATATACATTTAAAAACCATATAATTGGTTAATTGAAACACCCCTCCCCCTTCCCCAAACCCAATTGCTCCATATGCCCATGTTTGTAAACTCTTCTATGTTAGCAGCAATATAGCTGGTAATCAGTATTGCTAATGGAGTTGTTTATGTTAGTGATGTTATTAATGATGTAATATGCTAACACCATTCATTACATATATGAAGGTATAGCCTTAACTCCTAAGTACAATGAGTACTCTGAAGGTCCTATAAAAACCTCAGTCTTGTAGTATAAGAAATAATGTGTTGGAAATCAATAAAGAGTAAACCTAAAAGTCCACTTTATACTGGATACAGGTGTAGTAGAACATTTGACCTGATAGGGCTGATCATCATAATCATATTGAGCTTGTCTTAGTTATATGGAGAAATCACAAGGATGTTTAGTAATCTTACTAAATTATGTACAATTATGCCCAATCTGACACATACCGTTCAAAAATAAAGAGCATATTTTCAGATCGCTGCTCCAAATTTTGGAGAGAATAAATATATACACCGGCTACCTAGGAAATCTTTTCATACTAATACTGGCACTACTCTATATAGAGTGGTATAACACATTTTCAGGTAATATTATTGAGACATACACATATTCACTTTTGTAATTTCCCTAGTGTCTTTTTTGGTATTAGTGTCACTTGACTAATATTCTTTAATTATATTTCTATTATAGCTTGTTCTTTCTTTGAAGAAGGACATTTTTATCTATATAGTTCTACACACATTTCTATTTCACTTATTTGGCCATTTATGTGACTCTAAGATACATTTGTCAAGTCCTCCGATGGGTCTCAAATTGGCCAAATATCACTAGGTTGTCAGTATATGGCCGGGTTATAATACAATATATTTAATACTTATCCTTTAAACTAAACCCCCAATAAAATGCATATACAAAACAAATAAAATTAATGTAAATTCCTAAATTCTTTATATTAGTTAAAATTTATAGACACATTTAATTATATTTATAGGAACCAGAATATGAATCAAACTATACAGTGTTTAAACTGTTACAATATGCTATACAAAGATCACAAAAGTTACCTTATTTATTAACCTTTTTCGCACTTGAATTTCATTTAAAATACCACAATGAGATACCAAGATATAACCCACTAATATTCAGACTGGTATAATTAAGTTATTTAACCCACAAAGGATTCTAATACAATTCTAATTAGAACAACAGAAGTATATATATTCTTAATGTAAACAGTCAGTTTAAATGCCAATTTATCTATGCTGAAATAAGTTCTTAATTACCTACAGTTAAGACAAATTCTAAAATATATTTATATATTTGCAAAGATAAATTACTTAGCATACAAAAGGCAAGCTTAAAATTATACAGGACTATGAATATGAGTCTAAAATACAAATATGCTCTTTAAATCTATCAGTTGTAATGTAACTGCAGGGACAATTAATATATTTGTTTTAAATATTACCTATATTTAGCAACCTCTTATACTTTATAAGATAACCAATGAATATTTCAGCTTCCAGAATTTCTCAACAAGTCCAATTCACCTCAGAAAAACAAAATAAGTATTTTGCAATGTGGATAAGAAAAGGTAGCCCAATTTTGCTTATAGTGACCGCGTTCCAGGCAGCAATTATCAGTCACAAGTTAGCAGAAAAAAACCCAGCCCATACTATCTCCATGCTTGGGGTTAAATCATGTGATATAACCCCACCCCTTTTTGCTCTGTACCATCATTGGTGAATTGGTTAGGCCCGTAACGAAACCATTGGTTCACTGGGAATGCATGGTTACTAGGGAAACGCATCTTTGTCAACAACCAACTGCCTTTTGGCTGTAATACTGGATTTAAGCCATCGGGGGCAGCAGACAGAGACAAACAGTTTCATTCAATTATTTTGTACAGTAAAACCATTTCTTTAAAATGTTTATTTAAAATACTATGATTTCTTTATATTACAAGTCACATGTTCAAAGTGTATTGGACTATGTCACATTATTCATCCTGACTATTTTAATATGAAACATCAGTATTATTTCTAACATCATATTATTATTATCTTAAAATCTATTTAAAAATAGCATTTGGTTATTTCTTGCTTTTATTCACATAAAACCATAGCATATTGCACATTCAGTGCATCTCTTTCTGAATGTATAGATTGATGCCCATGATCAACATTCATAGGATGTCCTGCTGTCTGCAACAAAAATAAATAATTGTTAAAAATGTCAAACATTCATATATCTATTTTGCAATATGTATCAATCTCAGCAAATATTTATCTAATATGTTGCCATTTGTCACTGCTTCTTAGGTCCACAAATACACATTTCTGTATAGTATTTAAAATTATACAGGCTGTATATTAAAAATGAATTTGAGAGGTAAAATGCAAGATGTGCTTTTGCTTAGCTAATCTTCCTCTAGACGTATGTCTGAGCTTCGTATATTAAAACCTCAGCAGGTATAATCAACCTTTGCATCTCATTAGGCTTCAAATTAAAAAGTTTTAGACATTACATCTCTGTCACTCCAGGGATTTCTGTGATCTGGGTATGAGATAGATGCTTCCTCTTTGAAATAACTTAAATGTTATCTTAATTAGGATAAGCGTGTCTTGTGTTTGATCTAAGACCTGGAATATACAGCCATATAGATTGACTTTGCCTTCTTTGAAATGACTGTCTGAATTTAAATAGAACAAATGTCTTCCCTTTGTCCTCACTTGGATGCATTGTAATTTTGCATACTGAGTGGGGGAGGATCGAGTTGTGGCCAGTCAGGCACCTAATGTCTTATAGGCAGTTTCACAAAGCAAATAAAAATATGAGTTCTTGGTCTTATCATAAATCTATGTGTAGATAAAAATACATATATATTTATATTATTTAATAATACTCAGATATCCTGAAATAAATCCCCCTTCCAATTTTAAATAGATGTAGGACACATGTATTTGAATTGGCTTAAGGTCAGTGGTATTTGGTGATGTATTGATGGTATCCACCATAGACAGTCTTCTATGAAGAGAGTCCGTTATTTTTGAGCCCCTATGCTCATTAGCTAGGTATCCTTAAACTAAAATATTTCTTTAGTTCATTTGGGGATATGACTTCATTCTCCCTCTATAACTTGTAGTTGGAACCTAGGATGGCATGCTCGCAACTGATTAATATGGACCCATTTATCTATGAAACTATAATTTTTGGGGATCCTTATTTTATAGGCCACTGGAGATATTTTGCCAGTAATGACAAAAGGACCTTTCCACGATGGAAGAAATTTCTTCTCCTTAACCTGATCTCTTCCAAAGTTATAAAGATAAACTCTATCATATATTTCATATTCCTTTTTGGACGTTTTGAGATCATAATAGGTTTTAGTGGCAGATGCAGCTTTCTCAAAGTTCCTTTGAGCAAATGCAAAGGCATATTGCAGGTGCTTTCTTAGGTTCTCCACATATTGATGCGTACTTGCAGTGTTTATCAAGTTCTGGTTCGTATGTACGGTACAGTAGATGCTGAGGTAGAACCATTCTTCTACCAGTCATCAGTTCAAAAGGTGACATCTTGTTAGCACTACTTGGAGTTGCTCTCAATGCCATTAGGACTAGAGGTAGTTTTACATCCCAGTCTTTACCTTTTCACTCACAAACTGTTTGAGGATTTTCACAATGCACTGGTTTTAACGCTCTACACCACCACTTGAGGCAGCTCTATATGCAATATGGATCTTTCTTTTAACCCCTAGTATTTCCACATTTTGGTCATCACTTCACTAGTGTAGTGGGTTCCCTGATCTGATTCGATTCTTTGGGGCAACCCAAATCTTGAAAACACGTGGTTAATGAGCAAAGCTGCTCATGTTTCAGCACTATTGTTAGGTGCACTGATGCACTCTATCCATTTAGTGAACAGGCATGTCACCATTAACATGTATTTGTTACCTCTTGATGACCTAGTTACTGGACCAATAAAATCAATTTGTATATCTGACCATGGCATTACCATCCCCCTTTTCTGCAATGGCGCCCTATGCGTTGGTGCAGTGGGTTGGAACTGTGGACAGATTAAACAACCTTGACAGTAAGTTTGAACATCTTTCAACAGGTGTGGCCAGAAGGCCTAGCCACGCAATATCTCATATGTTAATTTGGCGCCACGATGGCCAGATGTGGGAGCATCATGGGCATGTTGAAGCATTAGACCTCGGAACTTGGTGGGTACCACCCATTGTAGGATGCCAGTTTTGGAGGTTCTAATTAACAAACCATCCGGTAACTTGAATCGTGATCTGGACTTCATTAAGATTCTAAGATCTTCCTTGCCAATACATTCATCTTTTGAGATGGGTTTGCTTTCAGGATCTTCTATGTGTTTATAGAAGATGCCTACAATGGGGTCTTCTTTTTAAATAGTGATCAGGTCCTCACTAGGAGAATCCTGACTCCATTTCACCAGGTTAGGCTCAGTCTGTTGTTTTGCCTGGTTTCTGGTAATGGCTTCTACCTTAATGGCTCCCATTAAGTGGTCGATATTAAGGAGTTCTCCAGTTATGCCTCCTTGTTTGGCTAATGAATCCGCAAGATCATTGCCTTTTGTATCTGAACCTTGAACCCTGGAATGACCCTTGGTCTTTTTCCAGTGTATGGTTAAATCATTGGACACCACCAGATTATCAATATCGCAGAACAACTTGCCATGCTTGACTGGTTTGTTGTTACTTTTCTGCATGCCATTCCTTTTCCAAGTATTCGACAAAACTGTCACGCACGTAATTTGAGTCAGTAATGATCACAAATTCATGAATAACATGTTCAATATCCATTTCAATGTTTTTTAGAACAGCAGTTAGTTCTGCAACCTGACTGGATCTTGGTCCAATGTTGAAACCTACAGAAATATTTGGGAATACATTTGCCCAAGTTATACCAATGCCAGCAACTAGTCTGTGCTCATTATCAATAGTGGCATGGTAAGAACAACCATCAACATATACCCAAGGTAATGTTTGACAATGGTCCTTATTGTATATTTTATACGGGGAAAGCAATTGTTCCTCCAGGAAATCATCTTCTGATAATTCTTCCCCAGGATCCTTAGCAGTACAATCATGGAGCTCAGCGAGTCCCACTCCCTGTGTGACTGGATTCTTTTTATTCTGCTTGTAGCAAATTTCTAAAGGCCAGCCTTGTAAGGAAAGAGTCCAAGCTGTTATGCGGCTATTAGACAGGTTCCCATCTCTTATTCTTTCACTTTGCAGATATAGCAAAGGCTGGTGGGCCGTTTCTACAATAATTTTCTCGCCCTGTATATAGCTGCGGAAATTTTTTAGAGCCCATACAGTGGATAAGAGGGCTTTTTCTCATTCGCTAAATTTTATTTCTACGAGGGATAGCGTTTTGCTTGCATAAGCAATGACTTTGCCTAAATTATCATGCTTTTGGTATAAAAAAGCACTCATGCTTATATCTGTGTAACTTGTCTCTAAGACGAAAGGTTTACCACCTTCAGGGTACGCTAAGCAAGGTGCTTGAGTGAGTTTTCTCTTCAACTCCTTGATGGCTGTCTCTTTAGACTCACTCCAGTGCCATTTCACATCCTTCTTTAGAAGAAGTAGTTGTGGTTTAGCTAATTCTGCATAATTATCAATGAATTTGCAAAAATAATTTGTCATACCCAGGAATGATCTCAATTCCTTTAAATTAGTTGGGTTTTTAGAATTTACTATAGTTTCCACCTTTTTCTTCTGAGGATTTAGCCCTTCAGATGTAACTTCATCTCCCAAGAAGTTTACACGAGTGCGGCACCATTGAGTTTTTTTGTAGGGATAATTTGACACCTGCCCTTTTAAGTTGGCTGAGGACGTATTTAAGCTCTGTGATGTGTTTTTCAAAATCTGTGCTTTGGAATAAAACATAATCAACATAAGATAAGGTCCCCCTTTCCAGTGCATCAGGCATAGCCTTATGCATGAACACAGCAAATTCATGTCCAGAATTTATGTATCCAAATGGAAGTCTCTGAAATGCATACTGGATCTTTTGGAATGAGAATGCCAGCTTATACTGGCCCTCCTCATGTACCTTTATGGTCCAATATCCCTGTGCACAATCAATGGCAGTGAATATTTTAGATCCCTGCATCTGGGCAAGGCACAGGTCAATATATGGCACAGGCCAACCAGACATGTACACTCATTTGTTTAGCTGTCTTAAATCAGCACACAAACGCCATTGTCCATTAGGCTTAAGAACACCTAGAATAGGATTGTTAGAAGAGCTGTGCACCTGTCTGATAATACCCCTTTCTTCCAGGTTCCTTATGATTTCTGCAAGAGAATCATATGATGCTAAAGGAAGTCTGTATTGTTTAACAAAGACAGGTGGTGCATTGGGATCTGTTTGGATTCTTGCAATGTGCAAGTCTGTAGTCCCACAGTCATAGAAATCCCTAGCAAAAATATCTTTGTACTTAATCAGGAGTTCTCGTAGCTGTCGGCGTTCATCATCACTGGAACAGCCATTAGCTAAAGATATTTGCTCTTTGACTATTTGCTGAAATCCTGGAAAAATTTCAGGCTATCCTATTTTATAGGCTTCTTCCAACCTAGAGGTGAGATCCCCTTGATTATAATTTACATTGCCCCTATGACTCTGGGTATTGGGGTATTCTTGCTGTTTGATCGGCTGATCAAACATCAGGGAGGCTTCTTCAATTTTACAGTTGCCCTCCTCTGAGCTGAAGATATAAATAAACTGAATTGTAAATAGTCCTTCTGGCATAGATGCAAAGGATTGTTCTATTAATTTTTCTTCAGTTAAGTATCCTTCAGGTATTGGCCCAATTACATTATTCTGGAATCCAAAAGTGTAATAACTTCATTCAAGAGCATATCCTATGGTATACAAAGAGAGAAGCGCTCTACCAGGAACGAACAACAGCTCAGTGGCTTGTTCTATGGCGATTTACCACCCGGAAGCAGCCTCTTTTAGACCAGTGTGCTTTTCACAGAAGAAAACTTTCCTGAAGTATATCAGTCTGATCCTGCCAAGTTAGGTCAGTCCAGCCCCGAAATACCAGGCAATTCTCCTCTGAACAAGGAACATGACAACCCCAGACGATCGTTTCGGCCTCCTATGGGCCTCGTCAGTGAGGTGCAGCCACATTCCTCTAAGCACACTGGGCAAGGAGTCCACGTCTGGTTTCCCCCATCACCCATAGGGAGACTTCCCCAGGGTCATAATAATTTGCATACAAAGAGAGAAGCGCTCTACCAGGAACGAACAACAGCTCAGTGGCTTGTTCTATGGCGATTTACCACCCGGAAGCAGCCTCTTTTAGACCAGTGTGCTTTTCACAGAAGAAAACTTTCCTGAAGTATATCAGTCTGATCCTGCCAAGTTAGGTCAGTCCAGCCCCGAAATACCAGGCAATTCTCCTCTGAACAAGGAACATGACAACCCCAGACGATCGTTTCGGCCTCCTATGGGCCTCGTCAGTGAGGTGCAGCCACATTCCTCTAAGCACACTGGGCAAGGAGTCCACGTCTGGTTTCCCCCATCACCCATAGGGAGACTTCCCCAGGGTCATAATAATTTGCATACAAAGAGAGAAGCGCTCTACCAGGAACGAACAACAGCTCAGTGGCTTGTTCTATGGCGATTTACCACCCGGAAGCAGCCTCTTTTAGACCAGTGTGCTTTTCACAGAAGAAAACTTTCCTGAAGTATATCAGTCTGATCCTGCCAAGTTAGGTCAGTCCAGCCCCGAAATACCAGGCAATTCTCCTCTGAACAAGGAACATGACAACCCCAGACGATCGTTTCGGCCTCCTATGGGCCTTGTCAGTGAGGTGCAGCCACATTCCTCTAAGCACACTGGGCAAGGAGTCCACGTCTGGTTTCCCCCATCACCCATAGGGAGACTTCCCCAGGGTCATAATAATTTGCAAACAAAGAGAGAAGCGCTCTACCAGGAATGAACAACAGCTCAGTGGCTTGTTCTATGGCGATTTACCACCCGGAAGCAGCCTCTTTTAGACCAGTGTGCTTTTCACAGAAGAAAACTTTCCTGAAGTATATCAGTCTGATCCTGCCAAGTTAGGTCAGTCCAGCCCCGAAATACCAGGCAATTCTCCTCTGAACAAGGAAGATGACAACCCCAGACGATCGTTTCGGCCTCCTATGGGCCTCGTCAGTGAGGTGCAGCCACATTCCTCTAAGCACACTGGGCAAGGAGTCCACGTCTGGTTTCCCCCATCACCCATAGGGAGACTTCCCCAGGGTCATAATAATTTGCATACAAAGAGAAAAGCGCTCTACCAGGAATGAACAACAGCTCAGTGGCTTGTTCTATAGCGATTTACCACCCGGAAGCAGCCTCTTTTAGACCAGTGTGCTTTTCACAGAAGAAAACTTTCCTGAAGTATATCAGTCTGATCCTGCCAAGTTAGGTCAGTCCAGCCCCAAAATACCAGGCAATTCTCCTCTGAACAAGGAACATGACAACCCCAGACGATCGTTTCGGCCTCCTATGGGCCTCGTCAGTGAGGTGCAGCCACATTCCTCTAAGCACACTGGGCAAGGAGTCCACGTCTGGTTTCCCCCATCACCCATAGGGAGACTTCCCCAGGGTCATAATAATTTGCATACAAAGAGAGAAGCGCTCTACCAGGAACGAACAACAGCTCAGTGGCTTGTTCTATGGCGATTTACCACCCGGAAGCAGCCTCTTTTAGACCAGTGTGCTTTTCACAGAAGAAAACTTTCCTGAAGTATATCAGTCTGATCCTGCCAAGTTAGGTCAGTCCAGCCCCGAAATACCAGGCAATTCTCCTCTGAACAAGGAACATGACAACCCCAGACGATCGTTTCGGCCTCCTATGGGCCTCGTCAGTGAGGTGCAGCCACATTCCTCTAAGCACACTGGGCAAGGAGTCCACGTCTGGTTTCCCCCATCACCCATAGGGAGACTTCCCCAGGGTTATAATAATTTGCATACAAAGAGAGAAGCGCTCTACCAGGAACGAACAACAGCTCAGTGGCTTGTTCTATGGCGATTTACCACCCGGAAGCAGCCTCTTTTAGACCAGTGTGCTTTTCACAGAAGAAAACTTTCCTGAAGTATATCAGTCTGATCCTGCCAAGTTAGGTCAGTCCAGCCCCGAAATACCAGGCAATTCTCCTCTGAACAAGGAACATGACAACCCCAGACGATCGTTTCGGCCTCCTATGGTAGTTCCCTTGGATAAGGACATATCCTGTGGTTTTTTTTTTTTTATTATTATTATTTTTTAAAACCAGCTTTATTAAACATAAAGAAGAATCAGAAATACAACAGAGAAATCACATAACATAACACTGTCTGTTGTATAAATATTACACCATATAACAAAAGGAAGCATAAGACCTAAACACAGTGAAGTACACATTTGTCTACAGTGTCTGACTTGTCCAACTCGGGAGAGCAAACAAGATCATGCAATTGTATTTCCAAATGATAATAAAGACGGAGGGGAAAACAAAACACCCCTCCGGAGCTGTAAAGCATGGTATCAACTGAGTTTTCATTTTCATACAGATAAAGGAATATATAAAGGCTAGTATTAAGTATAAAGAAATAGAAGAAAAGGAAAGGGGAAAAGAGGAGAAGGAGCCATACATCAGGAGAGGGGGAAGGAGAGAGGGAGGAAGAAAAAAAAAAAAAAGGGGGGGGGGGGAGAGGGGTGCTCGCGCATTGAACATTGTAGTGGGGTTTGAAAGGGAATTGAGGCAAGCAAGGCCTCACAGTGAGGTGCCCTTCCATACCGCCAGCATCATATCATGGGACGCCAATTGGTTGATTTTAAAGTAGTGCAACCTCTCAAGTTTTAGTAAGTCATCCACTGAGGTATACCACTCATCAAGGGAGGGGATCTGTTTGGACTTCCATTTACGAGGGATTAGTCGCTTAGCTCCCGTGATCATTATCAGGAGAAGGGCTCTAGCAAAGTCATTTTTGATTTTAGGAATCTGCAACAATAGTAGGGTCTCAGGGGCATCAGGTATCAGAGTTTGCACCTTGTGTGACATTGTCTTAAGAACTGCCGACCCGAAATCTCTCAGTAAGGGGCAAGACCACCAAATATGCATAAGAGAGCCTAGCTCTCCGCAGCCCCTCCAACAGTAGGGACTCACTGAAGGAAAGTACCTGTGCAGTCTCACCGGAGTGTGATACCACCTGGTTAATAATTTCAGGTGTATTTTCTGTACTACCGCCGATACCGATGACCGCCTCGCCAGGGCAAATGATCTCAGCCACTCATCTTCTTCAATAGTGCTGTCGAGGTCCCTACCCCAAGTTAATGTAAAGGAGGGGAGCTGAACGTCTGGAGGAATAAGTAAGAGTTTGTATACTTTTGATATCAGCCGTCTAGGAGGTGTGATATTTGTGCACAGTTGTTCAAATGGTATAAGGTCTCTATTAAACCTATCTTTGTGTTTATGATGCATGAGGAAATGCGCTAGCTGATGGTATCGCAGCCATGAGGAAAAAAGAGCACCATATTGTGCCGACATGTCTAGTTGTGTGCGCAGTTTGCCCTCGTGTATAGCAGAGTGTAGGATACCGTCGCGCAGGTGATAAAATGTACTCAAACGAGTACCCAAAACGTGGTATGGAATATCAGGATTTTCAATTATTGGGATCATTGGGGAATGGACTGAGGAGATGTGGGTGGAGGTAGCTAACAACCTATCCCATTCCTGAAGGGTTGCCTGTGTTAAGTGGTATTTCTGTATGCGGGATCCACGCAAAGGCTCCAATGTTATGCCGTTTAAAAATATAACCATTGAGGCGAACCCATTGCTTTTGCGTATCATTTTGCGACCATTCAACCACTCTCTGCAAAAGAATTGCTCTCCTGTACAATGATAGATCAGGGAATCCCAGCCCACCCCTCTCCCGAGGGAGATATAATGTTTTTCTGGGCACTCTTGGTTTCACTCCTGACCAAATAAACTGCTCAAGAGATCGCTGTAACTGGGATAGATAGTCACCAGGTAGGGCAATAGGCACAGTCTGCAGGATATACAAAATACGTGGTAAAACATTCATTTTAATCAAGCTTATCTTCCCTAGCCACGTTAGCATTTTGTTCTTCCAGGAGGATAAATTGGTAATAATATCCTTACGTAGGGGTATATAGTTATGTTTATATAGGTCAGATGGGTTTGCGGACAGATATATACCTAGGTATTTTAATCTAGAGGCGGCTATAGGTATATGATAATTTTGGGCTATTTCTTGGATAAGTTCTGAGGGAGAGTTAATGTTCAGTAACTCTGACTTGGATAAATTGAGATGGAAATCAGAAAGCTCACCGTATTGTATAGCGGTAAGCTGCGGGATAGCTAGAGAGGACAAATATTTGTCTATCATATTCTGCTTTTCTAACTCAGTGAGTTCTTGGGGTCTACCCTCGCGTGTCTGCGAGATGTTATAAAGATTAGTATAGTATGTATTGAAGGAGTCTGCTATTTGTCTGGTTCCCTTCACTGCAGTACCATCCTCCCTCTGTAACATATAAATATGGGACTTAAGTTGCTGTCTACGGATGTTTCTGGCTAAAAGTTTACCAGGCTTGTTGCCCCCTTCATAATATTGTTGTTTTGTCGTAAACAGCTTATGATGTAGCGTCTCAAGTTGATGTTGGGCAAGGAGCGATCTGGCCTCAGTCAAAGACCTGCCTATAGCCCCGTTCGACGGGTCCCGTTTATGTATGTTTTCTAGTTCAGTCACTTTTTGTAAGAGTTGTGAATGTTTTATCCTCTGCTGTTTTATCAGATGGGCCTTATGAGGAACTCCCCTCGAACAGCACACTTGTGTGCCTCCCAAAAGCTGGTGATAGAAGTATGCACAGGGTCGTTATGTGTCATATAGTCCGTTAATGATTTTTGGATCACAGCTTTAATGTCCTGTCTCTCTAATAGGTGATCGTCTAGTTTCCAAATATAAGACGTAGGGGGCAGGTCCGGCCATTGGATGTTACAGATTATAGGGGCATGATCTGACCATGTAATAGTGTCTATTTTAGAACTAACGGTCATGTCTAGTCCTGTCGAGTCAAAAAGGAAGTAATCTATATGTGAGTATTTGTTGTGTGGAGGGGAGTAGTATGTATAATCTCTTCCCGATTGATGAAGTGTTCTCCACACATCATGTAGCTGGAGATTTGCAATAGTTGTCCTGACTGACTTAATTATTTTAGAAGGAATACTCGCTGATCCATTGGACGTGTCTACGCACACATCCAACGGTATGTTAAGATCCCCTGCCAATGTCAGTATATTTATGAAAATCTTAGCAGTGTTATCCAAAAAATATATATAAGTTTATGGCAGGGTTATAAACACAATACAAAGAAATAGAAACCCTTATCAACCATGCACCTACTAGACCATACAATTAATATAAATATCTGAATTCTTTTATTTAGTTAATATCCATAAACATATTGAAGTATATTCGCAATAAAAGGAAATGAAACAAAATTTATATGCGTTAAAACCAACTCTTAAGATATGCTATCCTTCTTACAAAACCCAGAAAAATATACCTTCACAATTTAGCCTTATTTATTTAACACAATGGGATTAAAACCTTTAACATCCAAGCAATACAATTCTAAACTGTGCTCTTTCAACAATAGGATAATATATATATATTCTGCTATTTGACTGCAATTTATCCTAATACAGAATTAACTTACAATATCAGAACTTGCACAGATGATTTACTTAGCAAATCAGATACAGATTTAAACAATATATATAATATATAGGCTGTGATTACCAATTTAAAATACAATTTATTTATTTGACTCTGCCCGGCTCAGCAATAGTAATTGTTTACTTTAAATGCTTGCATACAAATAGGTAGGCTAAGAGCTATCTAGGACAATGGCACACAGTTTAAAAATATAATCTGCTCTTTAAATCTATTAACTGTAAAGGCTATACCTATGACTTATCTTACAGTAAAACTTTTGTATACATCACCCAAATAACAGCAATCCAGTTTACAATTTTTGCAACGGATCCAATTTCACACCTCATATAAAATAAGTGTAATTGCAATGGAATAGGAGAAATATGGCCCACTTTGTTTTTATAGTTTGACTGTGTCCCACGCAAAACAGTTTCAGTCAGTTACAAAACTCTGTAGAGCAGTCTGTCCCCTTCCTTCTGCATCAACTTATTAATCTAATCATAGGTGTGAAATATGGGTGGCCCTTCGAAACCTTGTCCCTCTATTGGATAATCTGAATATCCCATTTCCAACAACCAAAAAGCTTTCTGGCTGTAGTTCTCTCATGGCAACACTGGGTGGCATCATTACAAACATACATAGCAACATTTGAATCAACTTAAATCAGTATTTCTATTAAATGGTTATTCATTTTATCATAATTTATTGCAACAACTATTCACAATATTTGTTTTGGATAAGTTATATCTTAATGAATTTTCTGATTATTCTGATACCAAATATGTTATATTATTAACATTTTATTATATTAAGGCAATTTAATACTGTTAATTATTAGCTTAAAATGCATTACAATTTTATCGGTATCCTGGCATTTATATGTGAATAATAGCTTATTTTTAATTCAGTATTGTACTGTATTCCAAGTGAATCCTGTCTATGTAGATCTGAAATGAAAATAAATGTTAATAATCACTTCTCTTCAGGTCCATAAACATCTATTCATGTTCTAAAACACACAGAGGCTAAGATATTCATGCTTTCAAAACATACACATATATATATCATATATATATATATATATATATATATATATATATATATATATACACACACATCTCATGTCCATTAAAACATATATAGTTGCTTTGAAATCATAATGTAAGCCATTTGTCTTCACTGTGTTATTCTAACATTCTAACTGCTCTTTCAGTAACTTCAGTTGCCAGAATTTTTGTCTCATACTCACCACATGGGGTCAATCCACGAGTAGTTGTAAAAGTCTTAATGCAGCATATTTCCTGTAAGTACTATGCTTATCCAACTATTTTAGATTTTATCCTTTTAAGTGATGGTCTTAAATTGGGTATACCAAATGTCTTAGAGTCATAAAAGTTAAATGAGCATGGTCACTGAATTAGTTCCTTTTGGAAAATGTCTGTGTGCTCACACCGCAGGGGTCATGCTTCTAAAGGCTATGCTGATTTCCAATCCTGATAAACGTGTATTAGAAGCTGTGTTCAACAAACTCATGTTCAATTAATCCTGAGGTCTCATCTAACATATACAGTGTATAAAATATACACATATATATATACATATACATATATATGTACACATATGTAATATTCATCATAATATTCATATACTCTGACATAAATCCCCCTTCCAACTTCAAATAGATGTAGGACACATGTATTTGAATTGGCTTAAAGTCAGTGGTATTTGGTGAGGATGTTGACCGTACACATCATGGACAGTCTTCTATGTAGATAGTCTGTCAATTTTGAACCTTCATGTTTATCAGTTAGGCATCTTTAAACTACAGTATGTCTTTAGTTCATTTGGGGATATGACACTTCATTCTCCCTCTATGACTTGTAGTTGGGATCTGGGATGACACGCTCGCAATTGATTGATATGGACCCATTTATCTATGAAACTTTCATTTTTGGGGATCCTTATTTTATAGGCCACTGGAGATATTTTGTCAGTAATGACGAAAGGACCTTTCCATGAGGGAAGAAATTTCTTCTCCCTAACCTGATCTCTTCCAAAGTTATAAAGATAAACTTTATCATTTATTTCATACTCCTTTTTGGATGTTTTGAGATCATAATAGGTTTTAGTGGCAGTTGCGGCTCTTTCTAAATTCCTTTGAGCAAATGCAAAGGCATATTGCAGGTGCTTTCTTAGGTTTTCCACATATTGATGTGTATTGGCAGGGTTTATCAAGTTTTGGTCTGATGTACGGTACAGTAGATGCTGAGGTAAAACCATTCTTCTACTCAGCTCAAAAGGTGACATTTTGGTAGCACTACTTGGAGTTGCTCTTAATGCCATTAAGACTAGAGGTAGTTTTACATCCCAGTCTTTACCTGTTTCACTCACAAACTTTTTGAGGATTTTAACAATGGACTGGTTGTAACGCTCTACACCACCACTTGAGGCAGCTCTATAAGCAATATGGAGCTTTCTTTTAACCCCTAGTATTTTCCACATTTTGGTCATCACTTCGCTAGTGAAGTGGGTCCCCCGATCTGATTCGATTCTTTGGGGCAAACCAAATCTGGAAAATACATGGTTGATGAGCAATGCTGCACATGTTTCAGCACTATTGTTAGGTGCACTAATGCACTCTACCCATTTAGTGAACAGGCATGTCACTGTTAACATGTATTTGTTACCTCTTGATGATCTTGTTACTGGGCCAATAAAATCAATTTGTATATCTGACCATGGCATTACCATCCCCCTTTTCTGCAATGGCGCTCTATGCGTTGGTGCAGTGGGTTGGAACTGTGGGCAGATTAAACACCCTTGACAGTAGGTTTGAACATCTTTCAACATGTGTGGCCAAAAAGCGTAATCACGCAATCGTTCATATGTGAGTTTGGCACCACGATGACCAGATGTGGGAGCATCATGGGCATGTTGAAGCATTAGACCTCGGAACTTGGTGGGTACTACCCATTGCTGGATGCCAGTTTTGGAGGTTCTAATTAACAAACCATCCTGTAATTTGAATTGTGATTTAGATTTTATTAAGATTCTCAGATCTTCTTTGCCAATACAATCATCTTTTGAGATGGGGTTGCTTTCAGGATCTTCTATGTGTTTATAGAAGATGCCTACAATGGGGTCTTCTTTTTGACTAGTGATCAGGTCCTCACTAGGAGAATCCTGACTCCATTGTACCAAGTTAGGCTCACTCTGTTGTTTTGCCTGGTTTCTGGTAATGGCTTCTACCTGAATTGCACCCATTAAATGGTCAATATTAAGGAGTTCTCCAGTTATGGCTCCTTGTTTGGATAATGAATCCGCAAGGTCATTGCCTTCCTTATCAGGACCTAAAACTCTGGAATGACCCTTGGTCTTTTTCCAGTGTATGGTTAAATCATTGGATACTACCAGATTATCAATCTCGCAGAACAACTTGCCATGCTTGACTGGTTTGTTATTGCTTTTCTGTATGCCATTTCTTTTCCAAGTTGGCAGGTATTCAACAAAACTGTCACGCACATAATTTGAGTCAGTTATGATCACAAATTCATGAATACCATGTTTAATAGCCATTTCAATGGTTTTGAAAACAGCAGTTAGTTCAGCAACTTGACTGGATCTTGGTCCAATGTTGAAATCTATAGATATATTTGGGAATCCATTTGCCCCCGTTATACCAATGCCAGCGACTAATCTGCGCTCATTATCAATAGTGGCATGGTAAGAACAACCATCAACATATACCCAAGGTAATGTTTGACAATGGTCCTCATTGTACATTTTATATGGGGAAAGCAATTGTTCCTCCAGAAAATCATCTTCTGATAATTCTTCCCCAGGATCTCTAGCAGTACAGTTGTGGAGCTCAGCAAGCCCTTGTGCGACTGGATTCTTTTTATTCTGCTTGTAGCGAATTTCTAATGGCCAGCCTTGCAAGGAAAGAGTCCACGCTGTTATGCAGCTATTAGACAAATTCCCATCTCTTATTCTCTCACTTTGCAAATATAGCAAAGGTTGGTGGGCCGTTTCTACAATAATTTTCTCGCCCTGTATATAGCTGCGGAAATTTTGTAGAGCCCATACAGTAGATAAAAGGGCTTTTTCGCAATCGTTAAACTTTATTTCTACTGGGGATAGATTTTTGCTCGCATAAGCAATGGCTTTGTTCAAATCATCATGCTTTTGGTATAAAACAGCACTCATGCTTACATCTGTGTACCCTGTTTCTAAGTAGAAAGGTTTGCCACCTTCAGGGTACGCTAAGCAAGGTGCTTGAGTGAGTTTTCTCTTCAGCTCTCTGATGGCTGTCTCTTGAGACTCACTCCAGTGCCATTTCACATCTTTCTTTAGAAGAAGTAATAGTGGTTTAGCTAATTCCGCATAATTATCAATGAATTTGCGAGAATAATTCGTCATACCCAGGAATGATCTCAATTCCTTTAAGTTAGTTGGGTTTTTAGAATTCACTATCGCTTCCACCTTTTTCTTCTGGGGATTTAATCCGTCAGAGGTAACTTCATGTCCCAAGAAGTTTACACGAGTGCGGCACCATTGAGCTTTTTGCAGGGATAATTTGACACCTGCCCTTTTAAGTTGGCTGAGGACGTGTTTAAGCTCTGCAATGTGTTTTTCAAAGTCTGTGCTTTTGATTAAAACATCATCAACATAAGATAAGGTCCCCCTTTCCAGTGCGTCAGGCATAGCCTTATGCATGAATACAGCAAATTCATGTCCAGAATTTATGTATCCAAATGGAAGTCTCTGGAATGCATACTGAACCTTTTGGAAGGAGAATGCTAGCTTATATTGGTCCTCTTCATGTACCTTTATGGTCCAATATCCCTGTGCACAATCAATGGCAGTGAATATTTTGGATCCCTGCATTTGTGCTAGGCACTGGTCAATGTATGGTACAGGCCAGCCAGACATGTATACTCGTTTGTTTAGCTGTCTTAAGTCAGCACACAAACGCCATTGTCCATTGGGCTTAAGGACACCTAGAATAGGATTATTATAAGAGCTGTGCACCTGTCTGATAATACCTCTTTCTTCCAAATTCCTTATGATCTCTGCAAGAGAATCATATGAGGCTAAGGGAAGTCTGTATTGTTTGACAAATACAGGTGGCGCATTAGGATCTGTTTGTATCCTTGCAATGTGCAAGTCTGTAGTACCACAGTCATAAGAATCCTTAGCGAAAATATCCTTGTATTCCATTAGGAGTTCTCGCAGCTGTTGGCGTTCGTCATCGCTGGAACAGCCATTAGCTAAGGATATTTGCTCTTCGACTATTTGCTGAAATCCTGGAAAGATTTCAGGCTGTCCTATTTCATAGGCTTCTTCCAACCTAGAGGTGAGATCCCCTTGGTTATAGTTTACATTGCTCCCATGACTCTGGGTATTAGGGTACTCTTGCTGTTTGATTGGCTGATCAAACACTAGAGAGGCTTCTTCAATTTAGCAGATGCCTTCCTCTGAGCTGAAGGGATAAATAGACTGAACATTAAATAGACCCTCTGGCATAGATGCAAAGGATTGTTCTATTAATTGTTCTTCAGTTAAGTATCCTTCAGGTATTAGCCCAATTACATTATTCTGGAATCCAAAAGTGTAATAACTTGATTCCAGTGCATATCCTATGGTAGTTCCCTTGGATAATGTTATATCCTGTGGGGTCATGTTATGCACAATAATATGTATTGGAACAGTTCCAATATTCATCATAGGAGTGTAAGTCACTGTGACACCTAGATTTTGTATTCTATGGGAGAGGCAAATCAGAGTTTCAGAAGTTTTTAATTTCTGACCTCTCTTTACCTGTAAGGGTAAAAGAAATTTATCAGCCCCAGCAGGAATTATAACATCGCTAGATACCTGCATATTCACAGCATATGGCAATTGCTGGTTTGATTTCAGGGCTGCATTTTCATCCTGAAATACTTCAGGGTCCCCCTTTAACCTGCTCCAGAGGCAAGAATTAATCAAATCTATTTGTATGGCATATCTATGTAAGATATCATTGCCAATGTATATTTGATTATTGGGAGTATTTAAAACTAAAAACAGGTGCTTCACTGACTTATTACCAATAGAGATAGATAATAAGAACTTAGCTGTGATGTTATAGCTTTCAGACCTGTCATCCAGGCCGTTGACACAGTGGTCTTGGGGAGAAAGATATTTAGTCACTTTAGGTTCAGCTATTTGCGCTAATAAACCTTCGCTTATATAGCTAGCTTCCTGTTTTAAGTTTATTTTAGCATACTTTGTTTTACCAAGGTCATGCACTTGTATAGGGATAAATAGATCCTCTTTAACTCTCTCAATCCCTGTGAGGTATTGAGCGTGGCCTCCCCCCTTAGGGATTTTATGATCCCCCTTGTGGAGTGATATGGTTAATACATTGCCATCTAGGGAAATATTCGCTATCTTTCCAGGCGAAATTTTAAAAGTATTACCATCAGAGCCACTAAAAGGAGTCTGATCATCTATTTGTAGAATAGTGATTTCAGGTACAGAGTTATTCCTGAAATGAATCTCCACAGCATCTGGTTTCTCTTCCACCACGTGACAGCTATGTCGGGCGTGAGATATACCAGATTTTTCATAATTGATAGGTCGTTTAACTTGTGACCAAATTACATTATTTATGCAATCAATTATGGTGCTTAATCGTTTCAGGAGATCACTACCAATAATTAAACGATCAGTTGGCAGATCCACTATAATGACAGGGTGTCTTATGACCCTGTTCCCCAATTTAAATTTTAACCATGCAGTACCGTAAACTTTTAGGGAGTCACCCCCAACACCTATTAGAGAACCGTCAAATTCTCTTATTTTAGGTTTGTGGGGTGTTAGCTCATTTAGCTGTGTGTAGTACCTGTGGGATAAGATAGTTGCCTGTGACCCAGTGTCAATTAATCCCCTGATAGGGTTGGAGACTGAATCTTGCAGCTCAACTAATACATAATATCTTCCTGCAGTTTCTACCATTTCACACATAAAATTGGCATTCTCACACATCTGTGGGCTTCGCCACGTGTTACCTGGATTCGCCGTGTCATTCGATGCAGAGGAACCTTCATACCTACCTGTTTCCTCTATGACAGGGTCGGTTGGATTCTTTTGTACTGCATCTGTGGAGATAAGGTTAGGAGAGAGCTGCAAGGGAAGAGATTTGTTAACTTTTCCCGGATAAGGTTGCTTGTCACCACAGTTAAATTGTCCGTTTTCGGTCTGTGGGGAGAGAACATGATTAGTATCATTGATATTTATTATTACATTTTGTATATTTCTCCCCTCTCCTTCAGGTGATACTGCAGTATTTATGACTGTGCCTGTGGTCCACTGCTGACCACTGGCTGTACCCCTAAAAAAGTATTGTTCGGTTGCTGAGCCGTAGATTTTTGACTCATATTAGCGATTTGTTCGCTCAACCGATTTAACTGGGTAAACAGCATATCTACCTGATTGTACAAGTTACCTCTACCCCTAGGCCTATCTCCTGGTGCCCCATTGTACTGATTCCTGGACCATTGGGTTCCCTCAGAATCAGGGCCGTTATTTCTATTCTGGCGTGGTTGCCCCTGGGGTTCAGCTTGTTCAGCATTAGTATTTTGGGGAGCATTATATACCTGGGGTGTCTGGTTACCCTGAGAATATCTTCGACGTCTATTGTATCTACCCTTGCGCGGATACCAATTATTTGGTGGGTATTCTCTTTGTGAGTAATTATTCACCTGATTATGTCCCCCACTTTGGTTATATTCTCCCTGCGCCTCAACCTGTGTAGGGGGAGGGGCGGAATTAAACCTCTGTGGAGATGGCCTGTTTTGATTGGCCACCTCTGCATAAGTTCTGTTTTTAGACTCCAAATTGAGGGGTTTAGGTGACACCCTAGTTTCTGCTACAATTTTGGGTTTTGATTCCTTTTTAACCCCCTGCTCACTGGACTGCTGAATAGAGTATAATTTTGTACTCTCTTTGATCAGCCATTCCAATGAGCAGTCCTCATCAAAATCTCTAGCTAAGTTAATTTTGATGGGTGTAGGCAGGGCTTCAAAAAATAAATTTACAAATTCTGAGCCGTCAAATTTGGGATTATCTTCAGCCATACTGTAAGCATTTTTCAATACAGAAAGGAATTCGATTGGACTCTGATTCGCACGACACTTTAAACCATATACCGCTATTTTCGCTGCAGTTTTAGTGTGATATTGCCCGAATTCTTTTCTGCATTGTCGTTTTACCCCATTCCAGGAATGAATATTCATATCCTTTAGTGAAGCAAAGAATTTGTGATGCTTACTGTCAAATACCCAGGGCAGAAATTCAATTTTCAATTTCTCACTTGTAACATTCATTATAGCTAACGCATTTTCAAAAGCCTGTAAATGATCAATTACAGATGTTGTTCCCTTATTGGAGAATATAGGTACTGCGCGTTGTACGAAGGTGATTATTTTATGGGAATCATAGACTTTATCAGACTTACTCTGGGTTTCTCTGTTAGAGTTTCCCTCCCCCGCGTCAGCTGCGCTACAGCAATCCTCTGGATTTGCATCATGAGGTGACTGCCTATTTGGGAAATCTACTTCTGACCCGTTAGGGGTCATTTGTCTATGTTGTTCTATATATTTTTGTACCTCGTTCCTGACGCGTTCGCTAAAGGAATTAGCATTATCTGCATTATTCTCACTGCTAATATAGGGGTTCTCATTATGGTGATATGACCTTTTTAAATCGCTTAATTCTCTCTGGCTTTGCGCAAGCTGTTTATTTAAATCTTGTATCTGCGCGATTAAGTCCATATTATGCTTATCTAAGGCGGCTAGGTTTTGGGCAAATTCATCCATTTTATTTTTAGCTATTTTTAAACCCTCTTCGCGTCTGCGCGAGGAACGAATACTATTTTCTAGCTCCTGGATTTGCAATCGTTTGTCTGTGACACAAAACGACATTTCGTCAATTATGCATATTAAAAGGGGCCAGGATTTTAGTATTTGTTCGTCTCGCTTTTTGGGAGCTTTGCATTGATTAATCATTAATAATTCCTGGAAGAATTCATTCTCTTCATTCCACATATTATTATTAACGGTAATATTTTTAGCCCTAGTTTCAAGCGTATCCATAAAATCATTTAATTCACCCGCAATATTAAACTTCCCTTTAAGGTAACTTAAGATATCTTTCTTAAGGACCTGACCTTTAGTAATAGGTATGGTTATGGGACCAATTTCATTGATATGTATAGAATTAAATGAGTCACTTCTGGCTACAGACATTATTATATTGGTTTAGTACTTAGTTAAACTAAAACGCTAATACAATTTTTGCCAATAAAAAGAGAGAAGGAAAATTTTTATATTTCAAAAAAAATAAAAATAATAATTTTGAAATATGAAAAATTAATATTCCGAAATATGAAAAATTAATATTTTTGATTAACTTTGAAAATATGAAAAATCAATATTTTTTATTAATTTTGAAATATGAAAAATTAATATTTTTATTAATTTTTCAAAATTAATCTTTAATAATATTTCAAGATATTAATGTCAATCTTGAAATATGAAAATTAATATTTCAACTTCTCAAAAAAAATTATATCTTCAAAATATTAATATCGAAATATGAATTTTTTTTTATTTTTTTTTTCTCTTTTATAATAATTTCTATTTACTTACAAATATATTATATCAATTATGATGGAATATTAATAAATCTCAGCGGTGCCTCCAATTATTATGTCAGTATATTTATGAAAATCTTAGCAGTGTTATCCAAATAATATATATAAGTTTATGGCAGGGTTATAAACACAATACAAAGAAATAGAAACCCTTATCAACCATGCACCTACTAGACCATACAATTAATATAAATATCTGAATTCTTTTATTTAGTTAATATCCATAAACATATTGAAGTATATTCGCAATAAAAGGAAATGAAACAAAATTTATATGCGTTAAAACCAACTCTTAAGATATGCTATCCTTCTTACAAAACCCAGAAAAATATACCTTCACAATTTAGCCTTATTTATTTAACACAATGGGATTAAAAACTTTAACATCCAAGCAATACAATTCTAAACTGTGCTCTTTCAACAATAGGATAATATATATATATATTCTGCTATTTAACTGCAATTTATCCTAATACAGAATTAACTTACAATATCAGAACTTGCACAGATGATTTACTTAGCAAATCAGATACAGATTTAAACAATATATATAATATATAGGCTGTGATTACCAATTTAAAATACAATTTATTTATTTGACTCTGCCCGGCTCAGCAATAGTAATTGTTTACTTTAAATGCTTGCATACAAATAGGTAGGATAAGAGCTATCTAGGACAATGGCACACAGTTTAAAAATATAATCTGCTCTTTAAATCTATTAACTGTAAAGGCTATACCTATGACTTATCTTACAGTAAAACTTTTGTATACATCACCCAAATAACAGCAATCCAGTTTCCAATTTTTGCAACGGATCCAATTTCACACCTCATATAAAATAAGTGTAATTGCAATGGAATAGGAGAAATATGGCCCACTTTGTTTTTATAGTTTGACTGTGTCCCACGCAAAACAGTTTCAGTCAGTTACAAAACTCTGTAGAGCAGTCTGTCCCCTTCCTTCTGCATCAACTTATTAGTCTAATCATAGGTGTGAAATATGGGTGGCCCTTCGAAACCTTGTCCCTCTATTGGATAATCTGAATATCCCATTTCCAACAACCAAAAAGCTTTCTGGCTGTAGTTCTCTCATGACAACACTGGGTGGCATCATTACAAACATACATAGCAACATTTGAATCAACTTAAATCAGTATTTCTATTAAATGGTTATTCATTTTATCATAATTTATTGCAACAACTATTCACAATATTTGTTTTGGATAAGTTATATCTTAATGAATTTTCTGATTATTCTGATACCAAATATGTTATATTATTAACATTTTATTATATTAAGGCAATTTAATACTGTTAATTATTAGCTTAAAATGCATTACAATTTTATCGGTATCCTGGCATTTATATGTGAATAATAGCTTATTTTTAATTCAGTATTGTACTGTATTCCAAGTGAATCCTGTCTATGTAGATCTGAAATGAAAATAAATGTTAATAATCACTTCTCTTCAGGTCCATAAACATCTATTCATGTTCTTAAACACACAGAGGCTAAGATATTCATGCTTTCAAAACATACACATATATATATCATATATATATATATATATATATATATATATACACACACATCTCATGTCCATTAAAACATATATAGTTGCTTTGAAATCATAATGTAAGCCATTTGTCTTCACTGTGTTATTCTAACATTCTAACTGCTCTTTCAGTAACTTCAGTTGCCAGAAGGGGGGAGGGGCAAGAGAAGAGGGAGGAGAGGGCGGAAGGAAAGGGAGTTGGAGTGGGAACATATCAACACATCAAACCCTCGGTAAGTAAGTAGGTATTTTTGACACTATGTCAAAAGACATTATATTAACAAAGTAAAGTAAGTGAACAGCAGGGTAAATACAAGGTAAGTAACATATCTATAAGTCACCGCATTAGCATAAAGGGCCCCTAATGAGCACAGTTTACGTGGGTTGGTAGGGGAAGGGGAAAGGGAAGGGATGAGAGCCATGTATGAGAAGACTTGTGCATATCTAATCTCATGTATAGAAGATAAACTTGACTCTAGTACATTGGGTGATACCTTATCTGGAAGCAATGCCAGGAGATGGAGAGTCACAAAAGGATACGAGTGTTCGTATAAATAAAAGTCAGGGAAGGCCCCAACGGGTGTTTAAGCAGAGAGAAGGTGTTATTTCTTTAAGAGGCCAAAGGTTGGAACTCCAATGTTGAAAAGTTATTGTGGGGCTTCTTCGTCGATGGACAAATTAGCAAAGAAGGCCTGAGCATCTGATCCTGGGCGGAAAATGGCTGTCTTGTTATGCCAGGAGGCAATAATGGAGACAGGGAAGCCCCACCTGTATGGGACCTTATGTGCTCTCAATTTCTCTGTGATTTGCGACAAGTCTCACTTCGAGAGAGTGGTTGGTGAGAGGTCAGAGAAAATCTGTAGTGTTTCACCTGCATGTTGTACTGGTTGTTTGCTACGTGCACACCGAAGAATTTCTTACTTTTCCTTAAAATTCAAGAAGCGGACAATTATATCCCTAGGAGGCGCCTTAGGGGGTGGCTTTTCCCTGAGCACTCTATGTGCCCGCTCTAGTGCTATCTCAGGCAAGGCCGGGGTGTCTTTAAGGGTGCGAAACAGGCTCTGCAGATAGCCTTCAATCGCCGGAGGATGGATAGTTTCAGATACTCCCCTAATTCTTAAGTTGTTGCGGCGGCCTCTGTTATCAAGATCTTCTATCTTATCAGACATAAGCTGAATGGTGTCTAATTTCCGCTGCATCTCAGTTTGCATTTGCAAAATAGAGCTTGAAGTCTCATTATGTTTTGCTTCAGATTGTGTGACTCTTTTGTCCAGGGAGCTAATGTCCTTTTTCAGTTCATGAAACAGGTTTCTCATTTCTTTAACAGCATTTCTAATGTCCTCCTTGGAGGATAGGAGCTGCAAGTCCTCTTTAGTGATAGGCTGTGATGCAGTTAAATCAGTGTTTTGCAAAATAGGTGGGGAAGCATTTTGGCTGTCCTCCATGCTGCTAGACAGCTCTATATTAGGGTGGTCAATGTGTTTTAGGTATCCACTGAGTGTGCGCACAGGGAGATCTTTTTCAGACTTAGATTGCCTTTTACAAAGCATAGCTTCACTGCTAGCGTGGATGTAAGAGAGAGCAGGATTGAGCAAGGCTGAAACAGAATATTAAAGTTTCCCACGTGAGAGTTAGATTGATGTTCAAGTGGCAGGCACTATTATATGAAGTGTCACAAAACAGATAGTTCACGAAGCCAGTTAGGTACGAGCTGAATAAATTTATAACCCCAGCAAGTTATCCAAGTAAAGCGGCCTAGGAACTTTCAATGATGTGTCCCCTTGTGCAAAGCTGCTGCGATGTGTCGCAGTTGAATTTTGATTAAGCCTTCCACTGCTCGCCTATCCCTCACTCCAAAGACGGGAAATGAGCCAATTTGTAGGGGGTACTGTAGTAAGCCAGTTGCCTCCAGTCTCAGTCGCACACTGCTCTGATCTAGCAGGGCTCGGGAGCCGCTATACAATGCTGACCGCGATGTTAGATATGTCAGCGTGCGGTCTGTTAGGGCCGAGGCTGTGTTCAAACGTATGTGCGGTATAATTTACCTCGTTGGTTGCGGTCCTCTGGTGTCATCCGATGATTTATCTCCCCTGCACAAAAGTTTCAGGCAAGATTGCCTAAGCGCTCCTCCACTGCGCACAGGGCTTCAGGCCTCGTCGGAAGCTCCGGTCCGGTGCGTCACTCCTACAACTTTGGCTTAAGAGAGTATAAAATGTTCCGGTTTTCGCACTAAGAGCCTCTTAATTGTTAGAAAAGGTGTTCCCACTATGAAACAAGGGATTTAGGAAGGGGAAAAGCCATCATTATTTAAGTGTACTGCCTAGGGATTTAGGAGCTCGCTCAGAAGACAGCCATCCGCCTGCGTGGCTTAGCTCCGCCCCCGTGACCCCTGTGGGGTTATTTTATGCACAATAACATGTATTGGAATAGTTTTAATATTTACCAAAGGAGTATGGGTCATTGTTATACCCAGATTCTGCATTCTATGGGAGAGGCAAATTAGTGTTTCAGAAGTTTTTAATTTCTGACCTCTTTTTACCTGTAAGGATAAGAGGAATTTATCATCCCCGGCAGGAATTATAACATTGTTACACACCTGCATATTCACAGCATATGGCAATTGCTGGTTTGATTTTAGGGCTGCGTTTTCATCCTGAAATACTTCAGGGTCCCCCTTTAACCTGCTCCAGAGGCAAGTGTTAATCAAATCTATTTGTATGGCATATCTATGTAGGAGATCATTGCCAATGTATAATTGATTATGGGGAGTATTTAAAACTGAAAACAGGTGCTTTGCTGATTTATTACCTATAGATATAGATAATAAGCACTTTGCTGTGACGTTATAGCTTTCAGACCTGTCATCTAGGCATAGACATAGTGGTCTTGGGGAGAAAGATATTTAATCACTTTAGGTTCAGTTATCTGCGCTAATAAGCCTTTGCTTTTATAGCTAGCTTCCTGTTTTAAGTTCAATTTAGCATATTTGGTTTTACCCAGGTCATGCACTTGTATAGGGATAAATAGATCCTCTTTAACTCTCGCAATTTCTGCAAGGAATTGTGAATGTTCTCCCCCTTTATGGGATTTTGAGTCCCCTTGTGGAGAGATATTGTTAATACATCGCCATCTAAGGAAATATTGGCTATTTTTCCAGGCGGAATTTTAAAAGTATGATCATCAGAGCCACTTAGGGGAGTCTGATCATTTATCTGCAGGATATTTAACTCAGGTACATAGTTATTCCTGAAATGAATCTCTAGAGCATCTGGCTTCTCTTCCACCATATGACAGTGATGTCTGGTGTGAGACATAATGGATCACTCATAATTAACTGGTCTTTTTACTTGTTACCAAATTACATTATTTATGCAATCAATTATGGTGCTTAATCGCTTCAGGAGATCAATACCGATGATAAAACGATCAGTTGGCAGATCCATTATAATGACATGGTGTCTTTTGACCCTATTCCCTAGCTTTAGCTTTAACCATGCCTTAACCCAAACTTTGAGGGGTTCACCCCAACCCCTATTATTGAACCATCAAATTCCCTTAGCTTAGGTTTGTGGGGCATTCACTCATTTAGCTGTGTGTAGTACCTGTGGGATAGAATAGTTGCCTGAAATCAAGTATCAATTAATCCCATGATAGGGTTGGAAACTGAATCCTGGAGCTCAGTTAATACATAATATCTCCCTGCAGTTTTTACTATTTCACACATAAAATTGGCATGATCATACATCTGTGGGCTTCGCCATGTGTTACCTGAATCCGCTGCGTTACCTGATGCTGAAGAAACTTAATTCTTACCGGTCCCCTCTATAATAGGGTCGACTGGGTTCTTGTGTACTGCATCTGTGGAAATAAGGTTAAAATAATGCTGCAAAGGAAGAGATTGGTTAGAGCTTTCAGGCCGAGGTTGCTCGTCATCACAGCTAAATCGCCCGTTTCCGGTCTGTAGGGAAAGAATATGATTAGTACCATTATTGACATTTATCATTTTATTTGGGATATCTCTTCCCCCTCGTTCAGGTAATTTCTGAGTATTGATGATTGTGCCTGTGGTCCACTGTTGACTACTTGCTGTACCCCTAAAAAGGTATTATTCTGTGGCTGAGCCATAAATGCTGGCTCATATTAGCAAATTGTTCGCTCAACCAATTTAACTGGGTACTAAGCTGATCTACTTGATCATTTAAGTTACCTCTACCCCTGGGCCTATCTCTTGATACCACATAGTAGTGATTCCTGGACCATTGGGTCCCCTCAGAATCAGGGCTGCTATTTCTATTCTGGCGTGGTTGCCCCTGGGGTTCAGCTTGTCTCGCATTATTTTCTTGATGTGCACTATTTAACTGGGGCGACTGGTTACCCTGAGAGTATCTGCACCACTTATTGTATCTACCTTTACAGGGATACCTATTACCTTGTGGGTATTCTTCTCTTTGGGAATAATTATTTACCTGGGTATGCCCCCCATCTTGAGCATAGTTTCTCTGCGCCTAGCCCGTGTCAAGTTAAAATTTTGCAGGGATCTTTTTGGACTCTAAATTTAGGGGGCTAGGTGACACCCTAGTTTGGGCCACTACTTTAGGATTGGGCTTTCTCTCCCTTTTATCCCCATGGTCATTGGTTTGCTGTATGGCATATAATTTTGTACTTTCCCTAATCAGCCAATCTAGCAAACAATTTTCATCAAAGTCTCTAGCTAAATTTACTTTTATATGAGGGGGTAGGGCTTCGTAAAATAAATTAACAAATTCTGAGTTCTCAAATTTGGGATAATTTTCAGCCATACTTTAAGCTCCTTTCAGTGTAGAAAGGAATTCAATTGGACTCTGATTTGCGCTACATTTCAAATTATATATCGCTGCCTTAGCCACGGTCGCTGTTCGATATGGGCCAAATTCTGTTTTATTTCACTCCAAGATTTGACATTCATATCTTTTAGTGAAGCAAAGTATTTATGATGCTTAACCTCAAATACCCATGGCAGAAATTCAAATTTAGATTGCCCATCATTTATTTTTAATACAGCTAAGGCATTCTCATAAGCCTCTAAATGATCAATTATGGAAGTGGTCCCTCCTTTGGAAAATAGGCATGCTGCTCTACTTAGGAACTTGATTATCGTAGGGGTGTCATACACTTTATTAAGTACATTACCGGTTTTCATTGTTCTTATTGTTTGGGTTAGAGCGCCCTATCTGTCCTATCTTTACTATGCTGAAATTTCATCCGTGCTTTTTGATATGGGCTGTCTGAGAAGCTAGCCCCCCCTTCTGACCCGCTATAGTAACTAACCTCTTCCTCTGAGGAGAAATAATTATCTCACTCTTCAGTGTTAGGTATTTGCCTAAGGGGGAAAGTTATCTCTGGGTCTGAATTAAGGCCATAATTTGGGGACTTTTGTTTATCCTCCTGAGGATATTTTGAAACTCCTTTCTGACCCAGTCCTGAATTGAGTTAATAATTTCAGCACTGGTGTTATTTTTCAAAGGCTCCTTATTGCTGATTTGTGTCTTTAATTCATTTTTTTCCTGCTCATATTCTTTTTTAGCCCCACGATATCTAGCTTTTAAAGTTTTATTTTCATTTTAGCATTTTTCATAGTCTTCTTCTAAAGCTTTAAATTTAGTCACTAGTTTCTGATTATATTAATTTAAGGCAGAAATCTTTTTATTAGCTTCTAGAATCTCTAACTTTCCGTTAATAAAGGCTTCTTCGAATTCTCGCAATGAATAATTTTCACCCCTTAGCTATCCCAATTGCCTGTTTTGTCCTGCCATTTGGCTAGACATCACACAGCTCAAATACATTAGGATCAGCCAAGTTTTGAAAATGATTTCATCACGTCCTCTTGATTCCATGCATTTATTAAGCTTCAGTAAAATTTGGTATAATTCACCATCTTCAACCCACATATCTTTGACCTTAGCTTTACACCCCTTAATATACATGAAGACATCGTCCCCAATATCAAGCCTGCCCACGAGGTGGCTCATGGCTTTGAATCTAAGAGTTCCTGCCTCAGCCATTTCATGAACAGAGGATCTTGGGGAGGGTACATTTTCATCATATACAGAAACGCTAGCGTTGCTTTTTGTTGAAGACATAGTTTTTTTTATTCTTTTTGTTTTTTAGTATGGCATTTAATAAGATAAAAATGCTAATACAATTTTGACTAATTAATATTAATTTTGAGATATGAAAAATTAATTTAATTTTTATACATTTTTCAAAAATTAATTTTCAATATATATATATATATATATATATATTAATTAATAATTTCTGTTTACTACAATTATATTATATCAATGTGATAAATATTAATAATATCTCAGCAGTGTGCCTCCAAATAATATGTCAGTATATGGCCGGGTTATAATACAATATATTTAATAATTATCCATTAAACTAAACCCCCAATAAAATGCATATACAAAACAAATAAAATTAATGTCAATTCCTAAAATCTTTATATTAGTTAAAATTTATAGACACATTGAATTATATTTATAGGAACCAGAATATGAATCAAACTATACAGTGTTTAAACTGTTATAATATGCTATGCAAAGATCACAAAAGTTACCTTATTTATTAACCTTTTTCGCAATTGAATTTCATTTAAAATACCACAATGAGATACCAAGATATAAGCCTCTAACATTCAGACTGGTACAATTAAGTTATTTAACCCACAAATGATTTTAATACAATTCTAATTAGAACACCAGAAGTATATATATTCTTAATGTAAACAGTCAGTTTAAATGCCAATTTATCTATGCTGAAATAAGTTCTTAATTACCTACAGTTAAGACAAATTCTAAAATATATTTATATATTTGCATAGATAAATTACTTAGCATACAAAAGGCAAGCTTAATATTATACAGGACTATGAATATGAGTCTAAAATACAAATATGCTCTTTAAATCTATCAGTTGTAATGTAACTGCAGCGACAATGAATATATTTGTTTTAAATATTACCTATATTTAGCAATCTCTTATACTTTACTAGATAACCAATGAATATTTCAGCTTCCAGAATTTCTCAACAAGTCAAATTCACCTCAGAAAAACAAAAGAAGTATTTTGCAATGTGGATAAGAAAAGGTAGCCCAATTTTGCTTATAGTGACCGCGTTCCAGGCAGCAATTATCAGTCACAAGTTAGCAGAAAAAACCCCAGCCCAGACTATCTCCATGCTTGGGGTTAAATTATGTGATATAACCCCACCACTTTTTGTTCTGTACCATCATTGGTGAATTTGTTAGGCCCTTAACGAAACCATTAGTTCACTGGGAATGCATGGTTACTAGGGAAAAACATCTTTGTTAACAACCAAATGCCTTTTGGCTGTAATACTGGATTT